>NC_056726.1:559051233-559101233 GCF_019279795.1 Protopterus annectens | reverse complement strand
TCCCTCATCCCATTTAACCCTTTCATCCCCCAACCCCCTTCCTAGCTACTATAAATTATTTAACCCCACCTGAAGATGTCCCTGGACAAATTTGTATGTTACCAAACCTCATTTGTCCTAGTTCCCTTCAATAAACACATCACACCAAATGCCATTTGACAACCTTTATTAAATTTCCATAAACATAATTTGTTTAACCAATATTTATTAATTACAACCAACACATATACAGTTGAATATAACATCCATGTAACATTAACTAGGACAGCGTGACCCCACTCATCCTGGCCCAATAAGCAGCGTCCATACCGCCACTCATTTATGAAGCAGCATACCACCACTCACTTCATTTACCATTTATTGAATCACACCTCTAAGCAAGTAATCAGCTTACCTCCGCTCACCTATTTGCATATACATCAGCATCCAACCGCTTACCTTCCTTTCCCAACTCATTGTATTAAACATCCAAGCACCAGAGGGGGGACAGAAGAGGGCAAGCTTGCCTCTCTTCTCCACTCACCAGCCTGACCATGCTGTTCCCCCTCTCTCTGACCAAACTTCCAACAACCTAACCACCATTCAAAGGCATTAAGCCAATCATCATTTGGTGTACCCCATCCTCTAACCAAGTGAATCCATGTCATCACTTCCAAAAGTTCTCACATAAATAGTGAAAATAGTCACTTGCCTAAACAACCGAGTTTAAACCACTGATCCCTCTCCAATGCTAAAGTAACAAACCATAACCGTATCACCTAGTGTAACCAGTGTGTATTAGTTAAATACTCACTTACCCAACTACCAATAGATGCATCATTAATGATTCCCCAATCACTACCATTCACTTGGACAACCAGCACAAAACCCACTGCCACTTGAAACCAAGCAGGGGCAATTGCAGGCAATCATGCTAAATCCCAGCCCCATTTCACCTATTAAATATAACCAAAGAGATCTCTTTTAAAATTCAGTTGAATAGCAATCCTGCCACCACACCAACTATCCCTTATAAGCAATAAGACATTTAATTGACCATCATGGCATTTTAGCAATATAACCACCACAAGCCATATCGCTTCCATATTAAAAAATAGCAATGAACCCTAACCCCCAACCATGCCAACAGCACCACCAATGCGTACTTAACATGAAACTCAAATTCAGCATCCCCGGAAACATCCTTCCTTCCATTTAACAAGCTACCAACCCAACAACCCCTAAATGAACCTCACATGCCTCACTTTTTTTCTCTCTCCCTCTCTCTCCTACCAAACTTCCAACCTAACAGCTCATTAAAACGCATTCAAAACATCATTCAGTGTACAGCATCCTCGCTAACCAAACTAGATCCATGTCACCACCTCCCAAAGTCCTAACTCATAAATAACAAAAATAGCCAACTGCCTAACTGGCTAAAATTAAACCCCCATCCCTCTACAATGCTAAAGTGGCCAACCATAACATAGCATAACCTGTGTATATTGGCTAAATTGACTTACCTAGCCACCAATAGTAATAGTAACTTCACAATGTTTCCCAGGTCATTACCTGTCGAATGCACCACCAAAATACTAAACCCATGCTAGGTGAAACCACTCCAAAACAGTATACCACCAATGCTCTAAGCCCAATGACACCTGAAACAAAATATGTGTGATTTTATCCCCTTTTTCCCTCCCAATGAATATACTAATGACCAGAATGAGATTTTATTTCAGATGGATCAATCACCAATAATCCTGGCATCAAACCCACTATTATAAAGCAAGAAAGCATTTGGCAATCAAAACCACCCTATTAATGACATCAGTACATCGATGAACAAGCAGACTAAATGTAGGTCTATGGCCCTCCATAAAGCAAAGCAAACCCTTGCAATCGACTTACTTTGGCAACAGGCAATGTCTACCAAACTTCACACTATCCATCCTACCCTTCGAGCATGAGGCACCACCCAAAATTAGTAAATTAACTTAACCTTGTCACCCACCAACTGAAGTTAATTGCAGCTAAAAATAAAACTCATAACCTCAGCCTAGCCACTATAGCATGTACGGCCTACCTATCCCCAACACTCACATACCTGTAATACCCTACAATCCCTCCAACTCTGAAAGCCGTATATATAACATACCAACTCCTATTAGTCCAAAGAAAAGAATAACTAACAAACTAAATAACCTAGCCCCCCCTTCCTAATCCACTGTAGCACCAATCACTACTTCTCTTTATATGAACAAATAGTCCTACATAATATTCCAACAGTCCTTGAGTCAATATAAAACCCTTAAAAGGACTCCCTCATATTAGCCACGTAACAAATTAACCTATACCCTTCAGGATGCCGAAAACTCAAATTAACCAGCATGGCTCTCCCATCTATACTTGTACCGCTGAATACCTACCCCCATCTTTCAAGCCAGTGTGAAACTTAAACAATGTTGATAAGAGTAAGGCTGTCTCCTAATGCAACCAAACTGCCTAAGAAAGCTTAACACTCAGAGGTCCCCTCACATGTAAGCAGTAAACCAATAATGCCTTAAACCTTGCTTACTGCTTAAAGTTCCTAATGCCATCAAACTAACCCAATCCATGTCAGTGTGTTCGCATATCCTGGTATTCAAAAAAAAATATCCTCTTCCCCATATCAGTAGAACCCCATCTACATCAATGAATTCACCTATCCGTGCACTCCCCCATTCCAAAACCCCTCTTCCCAGTAAAAGCCAAAAGGTCAAATGACCCCCTTTCCTGGCCTCAGGGCAAACCTAACCAGTCATCACTAAACACCTGCTACGCCGAACCCCTGCACTCCCATACTGCACAAACTCTCACACACCAGACTCAGTAGGTAAAATCGTAACAGTACCTGTGACCTAGCTCCATGCTGCTCCAGCAATCAAAATCCCCCACTTGCGGTATCCATCACCTGACGAGACCACTTCCGTCAGCCCATCAGCTGTTACAAACTCCACGTTGACACCATCTGCGACCCCATTGCATAGCACTTCAGCAACTGAATCACTCCACTTAGCACCACCATCTGCAAGAAAAGACATATGTAAATCATCTCATACATAAAACACACTTAAAACATGTCCACCCTCAGAATGCCCCCAATAAATCCACCTTCCTTTGCCACATCGAAGGGCCTATGACTACTTGCCCCCCCCCCAACAAATGCCTCTATGTCCTGACTTCAATCCAAAATGATTTACCAGTGATTTGCCATTAAACCGCAATTTAAAGTGCCCAGACCAAACATACGGTCAAAATCTGGACATTCTGCTTAATTTGTACAGTTGATAGGGATGGCTATGCCCCATCCCCCATGTTTGTGCCAGGTAACTGCTTTGTTAAGACAGGCCACAATTCCCCGTAGCAGTCAGTCAGTTGATACAGTTGTGCCATGCATGTGCGATAAGCAACCATCACTCATAGCCTGGAGAAAGTTCAGCACCAAAATAATGTATTTATGTCATTATATGCCTTTTACAATCATGTGCAGTAGTATGGTAGCAGAAAAATAGAAATGCAGGATGCATATTCCTTTAGCGTAAATCCTGAAAGACACTGACCCCGATGCCCATAGCTCTCAACCTTCAATCTCCATAATGGGGAACTCTATCTTTCATAATGTGGAACAAATGAGGCAAAATGTGGAACACTTACTAACAGCTTACTAACAAATTCAACTAGGAAGCTCATAATATAATAAATGTAATATTTTTAATTATAGGATAATTCTTCTAATGAAATAATATGATTCAGTTCTATTTACCACATATATCAATAAAAAAAAAAAAAGCTAACACTGAATTTGTGAAACAAAATCAGTGCAGTTCCGGTGACAATGAAGGCTGTCTTCTCAAAACCAGTATCTAGTTGTCCAAAATCCCAAAATATAATCCAATAGAAGTGTTCTAAAAACAGGTTTAATGAATACACAAGATATAACAAAACAAAAAACGGTTATAACTGATCGACAGTTTTTAACTTCCACTGATTAAACGTTCATCTCCCTCCGGAGACTTCCTCAGAATCAGTTAACTGACAGATTTTACATCTTATATACAAATTTGGGCTGGCAATTGAAGATTAATTAATTAATTGATTATCTCTCAAAGACCTACCATACACGCTAGGACATCAAAGATAGTAAGTTAACAATTAAAAACAGTGAATTTGAACCACCCAGAAACTATATAGTACCACAATGTAATAAAACAATACAGGACAGCATGTTAGGCCGAAATAATAATAAATCAGAGCTGTCTTACTCTATCTTTTCAAATAATTACATTTGTTAAACAAAATCCAGATCTGCAAAATACTTTTGACACCTATAAATAGGAACCATTATATTCATTAAAATGTTTAAGTAAATGTTTAGGTAATTGTTCCCTTAAGTAGGCTTATAAATAATTATCATAAATCACCATAAATGTAAATACATTATTTAAATACATTATTTAAATAAATAAATAAGACTGTGTATACATATATATATATATATATATATATATATATATATATATATATATATGAATACATAAATACTTCATTATGACTGATACATTTCATAAAGAGACATAAAGGTCATAAAAGTCATAGAAATCATATAAAAACCCATAGTATGTGTGTATGTAACAATATTTGTTAAATAAATAATGAATATAAATATATAACAACATTTACAATAAAATTTACAATAAAATTTACAAAATGAAATAAAATAGAATAAAATCAAATAGCCCCTACAGACCTCTAATAAATAGGTATGATATACATTACTACTATTTTGTCATTTGTTACTTAGAAAAACTCTAACAAAAGTTGCTCTTTCCATCTATTTCCTATTTATTATTTATTATTGTTATTAATATGTTTCTTTGGATCTGCTGCAAGTAGTTTCAGTGCTGGGGTAATAGAGATATGGTCATTGAGACCCTTGCCACAACATGCATCGAGTCTCAGTTGCCAAATCATTTCTCTAAACTCCAGTTGTGTCTCCCAGTCACCACCCCTTTCTAGGTAATCTACCTCTTCCAATACCCAAAATTTAAAGTCCGCTCCTTTACAGACCAAAACATGTCTATATAAGGCATTGTTCTCATTATGCTTGTTGATATCCCTAATATGCTCGTAAATTCTGGTCCTAAGATGGTGTTCGGTTTTCCCTGTGTAATAACTCCAACAGGCTTTACAAAATGCTAAATACACTACTCCTTTTGTATAACAACTATTGTACCTTTTAGCCCTTAGTGTCATTTCCAAGCTGGGTATTCTAACTTCTTTTAATCCAGCAATATAGGTACACTGTGCACATCTTCCACATCTAAAGGTTCTATACTTCTTACAAGTCCCTTCTGCATTTGTTATTTTCTTTCTTTCAATGATATTCTTAATATGTTTATTCCTCCTAAAGCTATACTTAATTGTATGCTGGAATATATTAATTTTAGTAGGCATTTCCTTAAACATCTCCCAGGTTTCATTAATACATTTTTTCAACCATCCTATAGCTTTGTAATAGGTAAGGGTTAAATATGGTAAAGTGCCTGTGCAATCTGTATTTTTTGTGTCCAGTCTATTGAGGTTACTATTTGTTGTGTCCAAATCTGAAAACTCACCATTGGTCAAAAGGGGGGCATATAAATTGTGGTACCTTCCTTGTTCTATATATTCCTTTATGGGCCTAGTTAATTCAACAGGATATCCTCTTTAATGAAACATTTTTTCAACATTGTTGATTTCATTAAAAATTCATCCTCATCTGAAATCATTCTAGCCATCCTTATCATTTGTCCTTTGACTATGTTCTTTTTTAATTGATAGGGGTGATCACTTTCAAAATGTAAATAAGCATTAGAGTAATGTTCCTTCCTGTATATGTTGGATTTATAACATTTAATGTGAGAGTGTTCAATCTCGCCGTTTGTTCTTACAAATGGGTGTCGGAGCCGATCCTCGGCTCCGAGTCGGCCGCATAGCAAAGCTCTGCATCTAGGAGAAGCTCGAGACCAACCTACCTCCCACAATTCCCTCTGCCTCTACCTCAGATCTAGTTTGCTGCTGCAACCGAGCACATCGATTTTGAGAGCTCTGACCAACTTTGGGAAGATATGCTATTTCTACTTATATTTCTTGTAAAATCTTCTAATTTTTTTTTGGGAAACTTATCTTTAGTCTGTGTGTGTGTGTGTCTGATTAATCCTTGGCTACTCTAATATATATATAATTTATATATATATATATATATATATATATATATATATATATATATACTTAGTTTCCTTAGGGCCTACCCCTCCTAGTTCTAGGTTTAGGGTTGATATTGATTTTTGCTATTAGTATTGCTGTGTTTGTGGACTTGAGTCCAACCATTTTCAAACTGTTATTTGGTATAATTGTTTGTTTTTTCAACAGGATATGTCTGAAAAAGCTAAGTCGGGATTTAAGAGGTGTCAGTGTGGGCAAAAGATGTCTGTCACTGACAACCATAGCTCCTGTGTCTACTGTCTTGGCCCTCTCCATCTACAAGAAGACTGTTCTTTTTGTCATTCTTTTAGTGGAAGGGTCATGACAGATAGACGCAGGAAGCTTATGGATAGGGGTCTTTTGAAGCCTTCCTTCCAAGAGGAGCTTGACAAGTCGGACCAGGCTTCTAAGTCCTTGAAGGGATCGAAGACATCGGAGCCCATGTCATCGGCTCCGAGCTCTTCGTTTAAAGTTCGTTCACTGGTTCCACAGGCTTCGGGGCCGAGTGTCGAGCTTCTTACTGTGACTGAGCCTCGAGTCTTGGAACCGGTGTCAGAGCTTCCACCTCCTGCCTTATTGAGGTCGGTACCGTCCTCGGTTTCTTCGACCCGTTCTTCCAGGCCCCTCTCCGACACCGACGTAGATCGTGTGGTGCAGAAGTTAATGGAGAACACGGCCCTGTCCAAACTCATTTCAGTCTCCTCCCAATTGGTGTCGAGACTCGAAGGCCTTCCCTTATCTCCATCTGTTCCTCCTCCGAGGCCTACACAGCTTTCAGAGCCGAGAGATGTTGATCTGATGATTGTGGAGCCCTTGGTGCCGGAACCGTCCCTTCCTCAGTCGGCACAGTTGACCTCGACTCTGTCGGAGCTGTTGGCGGACTCGCGGAACTGACGATCCCTCCTTGGCTCCGGGACCGAGAGTCGAACCGATCTTTTGGTGCCGACTCTCCCCCTCGGTGCCTCGGCATGGATCACTTCGGCTCCATCCTCGGGGTCGAAGCCCTTGGCCTCCGCATCAGAGACACTTCCGCGTTCTTCGGAACCGGAGGACTCCTCGGCTTGGGGTCCCGGGGCCTTTGACCTCATGAGGAAGCTATTGTCTTCTCAGACAACCACGTCAACAGAAACAACTTCTCTCTCCCATAAAGGTCCGTTGTCTACTTCTGCACCCACGACTACCCACAAGCGTAGAGCACCAGTGTCTCAGCCACTCCCAGAGGGAGCCCCTTCTTCCTCGGAGGCCTCATTGGAAGCCCCTCCCGATGATGTTCCGAGGAAAAAGTTGTGCAAGAGGAGGCACTTAGATTCTCCACAAGAATCTTTAACATCGGATACTGATTTAGATGAGTCAGAAGGGTCCCCAAAATCACCCTCAGAGGATGTCTCCTTTGCTGACATCCTGGAGATCCTGAAGCAGAGAGGTGATTGGCAGGCCCTACCCCCTTCTGAGGATGAGTCGGTCCTGCTGAAGGCATTTGGTGCTCGCCCTTCCTCCACCTGGGTCACTCCGCCCTTCAATGAATTAATGGAGTTAATTGCTCGAAGGGCGTGGGAGACTCCTGACACAGTGGAGCCAGTTCCCAGGAAACCTAACAAATACATAACTGCCCCTCAGGACAAGTCATACCTTACTAAGGGAGTTCCAGTGGACGCTATGGTGGTGGCTGCAGCCACTAAAAAGGAGATGTCCGAATCTTCCTCATCTATCCATCCCCCTAACAGAGACTCTTGGACCATGGACAGATATGGGAAGCGCATTTTCAGTTCAGCGACTTTCTCTATGCGATCGCTGAACTACTTGATACACTTTACACGATTACAGAGGGATCTAGTCAAAGAGTTGGGAGATACCCTCCAGGGTAATACAGATGCTGCTGTCTCGGACAAAGTTATAGCACAACTCAACACCCTTACATCCATAGTAAACTCGTCCATGAGGCTCATCTCGTATGCGGCCGAGGGGTCGAGTAGGGCTGCAGCCTCAGCGATTGCTCTTCGTCGACAATCCTGGATGCAGCTGTGCTCCTTTGCGGAAGCCTTCAAGTCTTCCTTTACTAACGCTCCCTTTGATGGTGCCACTCTTTTTGGCCCCAAAGTAAAGGAGACCCTAACCCACTGTGAACAGGAAGGAAAGACTCTGTCTGCTGTCGGAGTCCATTTTTCCACCACATCCAGACCGTACCCCAAAGGGCAACGAGGTGGAAAGATGTGGTTTTGTAAACCCCAGAGTTCTTTCTTAGGCACACAGGGTGATGCCCCCCCAGAGGCAGAGGAGGGGGCAGAAATGGAAGACGCCGCTCTAGCGGCAGAGGGGGTCCGCAGAACCAAGGTGACAGGGATACTATCCCTGGGAAGCCTTTCCAGCACTCCCGTTTGGAGGCCCGACTGTCCTGCTCTGGAGGCAGTCAGGGGTCACTTAGCTTTATACCCTCAGGCCTGGCAAAGCCTTACTTCAGACAATTGGGTAAAAAGCATTATCACCAGAGGTTACAAAATCCCCTTTGTATTTCCCCCATTACCACAAAGACGGTTCCCAGATGTATCACCTCATCTGCGAAAACCTGCAGCGATAGAAATCTCAAAGCTGCTAGAAAAAAAGAGTCATCCAACCAGTCCCGGCAGACCAAAGAGGATCCAGAACTTACTCAAGGTTCTTTTTAGTTCCAAAAAAGACAGGGGACTGGAGGCCAATTCTGGGCCTAAGCAATCTCAATACATTTGTGAAGAAAGAAAAGTTCCAGATGGTCACGCTTCAATCGATCCTTCCGTTTTTACAGAAGGACGACTGGATGTGCTCAATAGATCTCAGGGATGCCTACTACCACATCAAAATGGCCAGAGTGTCCAGAGATCACCTGCGCTTCCGGCTGGGAGCCAGCCACTTTCAGTTTTGGGCCCTGCCCTTTGGTCTAACCTCAGCCCCCAGGGTTTTCACCAAATGCATGGCAGTGGTAGCGTCTCACTTGAGACGCCTAGGATTCCGGGTGTTTCCGTATCTGGATGACTGGCTCCTTACTGCCACCACCGAGCGTCAACTGATACAGGCCAGGGACTACACAATCAGCCTTTGTGCTCAGCTAGGGATTTCGATAAATTTCGAAAAATCTGCGTTACAGCCCTCGCAGCATATTTCATTTATAGGCGCAGATCTAGATACCCATTCTATGCTACTAAAACTACCCCTCACAAGAATTGCTTCCCTGCAAGATCACGTATCTCTCCTGCTATTGTCCAAAAAGTCCCCAGCCAATCTAGTCCAGAAAGTCTTAGGGCTCATGTCAGCTTCCCTCATTGCAGTTCCCATGGGGAGGCTACACATGAGAGTTCTCCAATGGCTGCTGTTCGCACAGTGGTCGTTCCAGCAGTTACCGCTGACACACGAGATTCACATAACGAATACCTGCAAAGCACACCTGTCTTGGTGGTTACAGAATCACAACTTCATCAGCGGCCGGCCATTTGTGTTACCCAAACCAACAGCCACAGTGACCACGGACGCTTCCCTGATAGGGTGGGGGGGCATCTTTCAGGGACAGACAGTCCAAGGCGAATGGTCCAGCTTAGAGTACAACCTGCACATAAATGTTCTAGAGATGAGGGCAGTGTTTCTAGCGTTGCAACACTTCTCCCCCCTTCTACCTCTAGGGACCATTGCAGTACAGACGGACAACATGTCCGTAGTCTGGTACATAAACAAACAAGGAGGAACCAAGTCTTACCAGTTGTGCAGAGAGGCCATGAGAATTTGGCAATGGGCAGAATACACGGGTCGCTTTCTAATAGCAATGCACATCCCGGGGTTATCCAACGTCATAGCGGACAGGTTGAGCAGAGCCATCCTGTTACCTCATGAGTGGTCCCTCAATCAGAAAGTGGCGGAAAGGATTTTCCGCAAATGGGGCCAGCCTTGCTGTGATCTGTTTGCGTCTCCAATGAACACCAAGTGCAGAAGCTACTTTGCCCTTTTACCCCCTCCAGGGGATGTCCCCAGGGAGGCTCTGATTCACGATTGGCCCCTGGGTCTCCTGTATGCTTTCCCTCCTATACCACTGATCCCGAAATTTCTTCAGAAAGCCAAGGACCAGGAGAGGACTATAATTCTCATTGCCCCATTCTGGCCTCGACAGATTTGGTTCCCCTTTCTTCAAGTCCACCAAATACGGGAGCCCTGGATTCTGGACCCAGTGCCAGACTTGCTGACTCATTCGTCAGGAGCTCCTCACCCGTCACTCCTATCCCTCAAGTTAGCAGCTTGGCTGCTCGGGCTTCCCTACTTAGCCAGGTCTGATCTTCTCTCTCCGGCGGTTCAGGACATTCTGGTCGCCTCTCATAAGGCTTCCACTACTAAAATCTATACCAGTAAGTGGAAACGTTTCGTCTACTGGGCAACTACACAACATTTGGATCCCTTAGTAGCCCCTCTAAACAAGATTTTGGAGTTCCTGTCCATGCTGTTTCACCAAGGAGCCTCTACTGCCACTTTAAAAGTTCAGTTGGCCGCTATTTCCAACTTTCACGTAGGAGAAAACGGAGCTCCCATTATGGCTCATAGGCTTTGTAAAGCCTTCATGAAAGGGTCCTTTCATCTCAGACCAACAGTTAGGTTACCTACAGCTCCTTGGAATCTAAATTTGCTCTTATCCCAACTAATTTTACCACCCTTTGAACCAGCTTCTTCCAGTTCCTTAAAGTTCTTGTCCTGGAAGACTCTTTTCCTAGTAGCTATCACTTCAGCCAGACGAGTATCAGAACTTCAGGCACTTTCCATCAAGCAGCCATATTTAATTTTTCACCCGGACAGGGTATCATTACGCACCAACCCTTCCTTCCTCCCTAAGGTTTGTTCGGTCAACAACATTAATCAGTCCATTGAGCTTCCTACATTTTTCAAAAAACACTCCAACAAGCTGGAATATATTTTGCACAAGTTGGATGTTCATAGACAACTCAGATTCTACCTGGATAGAACTAAGGACCATAGGAAAGCGGACCAACTCTTTATAGCCTTTGCGGACAACAAAAAGGGCATGGCAGTGACGAAGCGCACACTTTCTAAATGGCTAACTGATTGTATAACCTTCGTTTATTCTGCTTCAAATCAGATTTTGCCCACCAAACCAAAGGGACATTCTACTAAGTCAGTTTCCACATCTCTGGCTCATGCGGCTCGTCTGCCATTGGATACTATTTAAGCAGCCGCCACTTGGTCTAAACCGCATACATTCATCACTCATTATAAAGTTGACAGGACTTCCAGGGATAGAGCATCTTTTGGTTCCACTGTGCGCAGGAACGTTCTTCCGTGTGTCACTCAGGGTAACGGAGCTAGGGACGCTACCCATTTGTAAGAACAAACGGCGAGATTGAACACTCTCACATAAAGAAGTTATGTCCTTACCATAACGTTCCATGTGGAGTGTTCATCTCGCCTTTGTTCTTACATCCCCACCCTCCCACCCTCAGGTCTGGAAGAACGTACGGATTTAGAAGTCTGGTCTATTTGTCTCCCACTAGTGGTCTCTCTGTTGTTCCTACTGGCTTGAGCTAGTGTCTGATCCTTATGTATACTTATGCATCCTTTTATGCTCATAACCTTTGTTATTGCTGGATCTGGTCTTGTTTGCAAACTAGATCTGAGGTAGAGGCAGAGGGAATTGTGGGAGGTAGGTTGGTCTCGAGCTTCTCCTAGATGCAGAGCTTTGCTATGCGGCCGACTCGGAGCCGAGGATCGGCTCCGACACCCATTTGTAAGAACAAAGGCGAGATGAACACTCCACATGGAACGTTATGGTAAGGACATAACTTCTTTTTTTTGTAATCCTTGTTTAATTTCACATCCAAAAAAATGTATTTTGTCTTTACCTACCTAGTGTGTAAATTGTAGAAATGCAGTACTGTGATTAATATAATATATAAATTTTTCTATATTGTCATAGGGGCCACATTCCACAAAACAAAAATATCATCCAAGATCCGAAAGTATTTTGTAATATAATTACTATATTCTGAAGTAAAGACATATTTACATTCCCAACACAACATTATAATATTTGCATATATTGGGGCACATGCCGATCCCATTGCTACCCCCTCTTTTTGATGGTAATAATCTCCTTGGAAATATACATAGTTATACTTTAGAACCAATTCCATGTTCTCTAAAACTAACTTAAATTCGTCCCCTGTTAAAAAATCCATTTCAATTAACATTTCTTCAAACCATACCAATCCCTCATTCTGAGGTATAACTGAAAACAAGTCCCTAACATCAATTGCAATAAATATAGATTCATCACTATACGGACACTTTCCAGCTTTATTCAGGAAATCCCAAGAGTCAACCAAATGTGAGTATATTTACTGTGAAACTTTTTAAATTTAAAATCCACATAAATGGCTAAAGGTTGCGTCTTGGACCCTTGTGAGGAAACTATAGGTCTCATGGGTGGATCGTGTATGGACTTGTGTATTTTCGGTATACCAAATATAACTGGTATGACAGGTTTAGAGATTTTTAGAAAATTATATAGATCTACATCTATCAATCCTTGTAGCAAATTATCTTCCAAAACAAGGTCTATCTTCTTGTATGATATATTTATTTCATTTCTTGAAACCAAACCATAATGATTTTCTTTATCCAAAATATCCATCATCCTTTTTGTATAATCCCATCTGTCCATAAGTACTACCCCTCCACCTTTGTCGGGTTTCATCACTCAAATTCTTTCATTACCACTTAATTCATTAAGCAGGTCTATCTCTGCTGCAGTTAAATTGCTACCTACATCATTTTCTTTTTGGTATATCTTACGAATTCTGTTGGTGACACACCTCTCAAAATTCATAATTTCATGATGGAGGGGGGGATTATATATACTGGATCTTTTTAATGTGTTTTCTTTGTCCTGAAAGCTCCTATCCTTGTAAATATGTATGAAATTTAATTTACGTGTAAAAGTTTTTATATCCAGTAAAATATTCTCAATCCTAGGTTTGTTTGTAGGGACAAATCTAAAACCTTTTATAAATAAATTAAAATAGTTCTCATTGATCTGAGTATCTGTATAGTTAAAAATGTTAAAATTGTTAAAAGAACTAATAATGGCTTCACTATACTCATGTTCTTCAACAATTTGTCCTTCGCTACCTTCCTGTGTGGTCACATGGTATATATCTACATTTACTACCTGTGTACTTTCCCCATATATTTGGTGTTGTTGTTCACCGTCACTTGTGCATATGAGGGTTGTTGAACACTGAATTTGTGACAGACCCTTTCAATGTGAACTTTGAGGAACATGAACTTTTTAAGACCCCAAATGAGAAGCATTCCTCATAGTGCGGTACACTTGAGAGGTATGTCAATGCCTCCTTGGGCCACCACTGCTTCTTTGCCTGCAATCACCACAAAGAAACCTTTACCATCAATAAGTAATTCTCTAAAACGCACGAACAAGAGACTTATCATACTGGATTATGTAGTGACCTAAAATAAAATGCATAACTCTTTTCAGTGGATAATATTTTATTATGACTCACACCAGAGAGGTTATGCCTGCTGTATTTTCACAAAATATACTCTTCAAAAGTACAACTCACCTTTGCATTTCAGAACTTCATAAGACAGTGCTTGTTACTCTGTTTAACCTAATAATCAGCGTCAAAGTTGAGTACATGAACAACTTCTACTACCTGGCTCCAGGACCAAAAGCAGAACATCAGACAGTCACAGCCTACGAATGTTCAAGCTCACCTCCATCAATGCCTGAAATTGCCACCACTCATGTGCAGACCACCACCACCTCAGGAGCTGAAAGCCCATAAAATTACTACCCGGAGAACTCAATCCCCAAACCAAGACACCACCCATTGCAGTAACATCAGAACACCATGGAGAATCCGCAACACCAAGAAATGACTCCATTCACAAAGCATCCCTAAACAGTCCAACAGATCTCCAAGAGCATTCCCCGCCACAAAATTTGGCTCCTACATAATTGATGAAATCATGGTAGCATGGTGGTGCTGCAGCAGCCTGTGCTCGGTTACTCTGTTCTCCACCACATGCATCCAACTAGACTATTGTGGTAAACTAACACAACAAGCAAACAAATATATCTTGATGACATGAACACTAGTGTGACATTCCCGTTCTGAATTAAATTCTATCCATTTGACTTTTCGTCATTTCGCCTCCAGCACAATCAAAGCGACACACCTCACATCTGCAGTGACGAGGATGAACACAGCTCCACATGCCAAGGAACCAAACACCTGGCTGAAAACAATCCCATCAAATGATGCCCAGCAATAATTATGTGCCATCAAGAGAGCAGTAATGCAGTGTGAGACAAAAAACACTGCCTGTCACCATCTCTCCACAGCACTAAGCACCAGGCCTCATGACAAATCACAAGTATTCCCTATTCATCCCATCATTTGCAGCCACCAGTAACAAAATTCAAAAAGTAGTTTCATAAATGCCATAGGGTGCAAGTGTTCTTGAAAATCTGGACCATATGAAGCAGCTCAGAGAATCTCTTCAAAGTGTGTCCCTTACTCCTCAAAACTGTTTCAGTAGGTAACACCAGATTCATTAGACTATGTTAGGGGAGATTACTTCAACAACCTCTCTGCGCAAAGGAAATGATCATGAAAAAAAATTGCATGCACCTCAGCTTGAATGGGATACAACAATTTACAAAGTCCTATATATTTTCTCAAATGTCCATTTTAGGCCAGTACCAGCAACATTACAATAACAAGCAGTTGTGAATCAGATGTTTTTATTTCATTTAAACATGCATGCATTGGCAGTACTCTAACTCTGCACTGCACTCAAGCGGACTATTAATCACGCTACACAGAAGCCCGTCTAATACTGCTGTGGAGCTAATAGTCCTCTACCAATGACCAGTGCCCAGCATGAGGAGATGCAGCAGGAATCACCAAAACGCTAGCCATCAATCCTATGACAGACAACAAAATACACCAAGCAGCAGGGCCTTTCAGCCCAACCATGAGGCAAAAGGAAACAGTCAGCCAACGACCAAGCTCCGCACATGAAAAGGCCAACTACCATCTGAATACCCCATGAAACAATTATCTGTGAGGTGGAGAACCACTAATGCCACCAAAGACATCCCAACTAAGCATCGGGTCATGCTCCCGTATAGCCGTTTCGATCATTTCCTTAATACCCCTAAACAAAACTCCCATCAATAAACAGCCAATGATATGTTATCAGCTACAAGCCCAAAACTGAATGGAGATGCAGTGTACAGGAGAAACATGACCATTATAGAAACCAGATAGCTAAGCATAGCACAAATAAACCCAAACTCTACAAGGAGGAAAAAAGAAAAAAAAATGTATATATATATATATATATATATATATATATGGTTCCCTATTAGAATCTCGAAACACTATAAGCCTGAAAGTCAAAATCCTGAAAACTAATGACTGAAAATGCAAAATCTCGAAAATGCAAAATCCTGAAAGTCAAAATCCTGAAAACACAAATAATGCAAATATGTCACTATAAAGACACTAATATCTACCAACTGACCCTGACCCTAACCCTAACCCTAAGGTCCGTCACTATCGCACACTCACCTGACCCGCGCCCTAACCCTAACTCACTTAAACCGCCCCTAACCCCAATATTTGTCACTATTGCATACATGCCTAACCTGCGCCCTAACCCTAACTCACTTATACCGCCCCAAACCCTAACATAAAACCAACCGCACACTCACCCGGACCCAACGCATGACCTAACACCACAGGGCTAAAAATAGCAAAGCCACAATGACGTCAGTATGTCCATTTTGTATTTTCAGGATTTTGACTTTCAGGATTTTGCATTTTCGAGATTTTGCATTTTCAGTCATTAGTTTTCAGGATTTTGACTTTCAGGCTTATAGTGTTTCAGGATTCTAATAGGGAACCATATATATATATATATATATATATATATATATATATATATATAGGTTTGATATCGCTTACCCAAACTGCAGGATGTTGAATGGCCAATGTGCGAACTCACGGTTCCTAAGGGGCATGAAATCGAATGACGAGTGGTCAAACGAGGTTATTTGAGAAAGAGACATACGGAGACTGTGGAGAGAGGGTGCTCTTCATTGAGGAACAGGTAAGTAGCCCATTTCCTCACTGTAGTGCGATCTCGGAGTTGGTATATTTAAGTAGGAGTGTGTGGGGGCAGAGCCCCCCACATAGGGGGTGCAGAGGCATAGCAAAATAGAAGAGGTGAACTAACTGCTGTGTCTGGAAGTGGGGAATCTCGACACTATCGAATGCACTTTATCATGCAAACTTTGTTCGGCATTCCTCTCTTTTGATATGTGAGGTTTAGATGTTATTTTTCGGTCGAATGCATGTTTGATATTAATGCATTCGACCTTATCATGGTAAACCAGATATATATATATATATATATATATATATATATATATATATATATATATATATAAACATATGTATATGTGTCTACTTGAGAACACCGACACTCAAAACACCGATGACGAGAACACCGAGACCAGAAGAACAACAACTGAGATGACCGACAGTTTAAAAGCCCGAAGTTGAGAACACCAACATGTTAAGGTAAGTGTGCGATAGTGACAGACTTTAGGGTTAGGGGTGGGTTAAGTTTGTTAGGGTTAGGGTGCAGGTAAGGTAAGTGTGCGATAGTGACAGACTTTAGGGTTAGGGGCAGTTTAAGTGAGTTAGGGTTAGGGCGCAGGTTAGGTGAGTATGTGATAGTGACGGACCTTAGGGTTAGGGTTTGGGTTAAGGTTAGTGCACAGATAGTTGTGTATGTAAAGTTTAGTGTAGGTTTGTAAGGTTTTTGTTGTGCTTGTGTTGTGTGTGTGTTTTCCGGAAAAGGTATCTGTCTTGTTTTGTTGATTGTCGGGATTGTGGTTTGTCTGGCATGTGAAGTTTCGTGCTTTTAAACTGTCGGTCATCTCAGTTGTCCATCTTCCAGTCTTGGTGTTCTCGTCGTCAGTGTTTTGCAAGTCAGTGTTTTAAAGTAGACCCATATATATATATATATATATATATATATATATATAGATAGATAGATAGATAGATATATATATATATATATATATATATATATATATATATATATATATATATATATACACATATATATATATATATATCCAACCAGTTTGCAAAGGCCTACCTTCCCCCTGAAATACCTACAGGTCGTAGTGGGCATACCTCGCCTCAGCAAGTTCACCCTAAAATGTGACTCTTTCCCCAGTTCCCTTGCCTAAACCTCTTAAGTCCCTCCCTACCCTTATCTCATTTCCTCCCAGACATCCCTCATCCCATTTAACCCTTTCATCCCCTAACCCCTTTTCTAGCTACTATAAATTATCTAACCCCACCTGAAGATGTCCCTGGACAAATTGGTTTGTTACCAAACCTCATAAACATAAAGTAATGGCTTCATGTGGAGAGAGGCAGTGTTTCATTGGTGGGAGTGGTGCATCTAATAATCTGTATGATTTGACTTCTGCATTTTTATTTTTTCCAATAAGAATGTCCACACTAATTATCATTTCTACAACTGTTCTTTATGGTTTTAGCCTGGCTCTCCTTTTTTTTTTTTTTTTACAGTTTTTATTCATGTTCTGTGATTTCAGAGTAGTAACCAGCAAGGGTATTATTTTAAACTGAATCTTTTCACCTGGCATTCTATATATGCTACATAACAAAGTATTACTTCCATCTCTTTTTTTTTCTTTTATTGGATTTATTACATGTGTAACATTTTATCATATCATATATGATATAAGTTCTATTTACTTCAACTTGTATTATTTACTGATTGCACATTGCTTGGTCTATAAGCACTTAATACATTTAAACTTGTTCTAGCTTTCAATATGCCTTTGTGACTGGGTATGTTTTGGAGCGTCATTCTTCTATTAGTTGGATTTTGTCTTTATGAATATGATCACTTCTGTAGTATTTTTTTATATTTGTAATGAGTCGTATGCGAAGAGCTTCTGCTACATGTTCCATATGCTCTTATTATATTTCCTTCCTTTGTCTTTAGATCTTTACTGATAAACTAAGTTTAGTGAACTGTGAAGAATTTTACCATCTCCTGGTCCAAAACAACTTTATCTTCCTTTTACTGCAGCCCAAAAATGAATCACAGACAAAAAACATCATTTAAAACTTTTCCATTTGTTTTATGTATGAACTTGCTCTATTTATTTATTTATTTTAATGGAATCTTGCTTTTTACTTTTTTATAGTTGTCACATCATCTGCTCAGTCATGTATCAAAGAAGGAGGGATATATCTTTCCCCTGTATTATTACGAAAAAAAAAGAATAATTAGATTGTCTCAGATTCTAGCTACATGTGCAATAAAACGTACTTAAATCACCAGTATCACACCTCAGAAAGATAAATTTGTCTGCCACTTCTGAGTTTGAAAAAAAGCTAGTATGTCAAGCAATATACTGAAAAAGAAAACTCCAACCATATGCCATTGTTTTTCTTTTACACTGTCTTTCTCATCTAGAGGCACCATTTTCTATTCTATTGTATGGCATTTGATTGTGGGATCCACCAGATTATCTGTTATATTTCTTGGGTAATTTTTTTGTTAAGTCAACCCAAAGGAAAAAGAGAGGGATTGTTACACCAAAATAATTAATTCTGACTACAGTGCCAATAAATACTGTTAAAGCAAAACAACAAAATCATCCACTGGTGTGGCAGAAAAGAAGACAATCGTAACTTTCCAATAGTTTTATTTAGTGCTTTTGTCTAACACAGGACTTCATCAGCATGAATAGTAAAAAGTTAAACCATTTTATAAGACAACAAACCAATTGAAATCACATTTCAATTATCTCATCAATTTAATTTAATTAAACATCAAGCTATCTGCACCAAAAACTTTTTTTCAAAGCCAGTATTATAAAAAAACATTTAATACATATTATTTAATTCAACCCTGGGAACTTGTCCACCTGCAGTTTTAACTGCCATAAAGTTCCTGTTCTTAAAAGCTGCTTCTCATAACATTCCCCTCTAAAAAAATCACAAAGCAGGTGCTCCAAAACAGGGGAAAAAAAAATATATATATATATATATATATATATATATATATATATATATATATATATATTTTTTTTTTTTTTTTTTAAGTCACATGTTGATGTGTGCTTAAACAAAGCATTGTTACTATCCCTGGTACTAATGGCATATATATGCTCCTTAATTCAAATTTTCTTGTGGTTATACATGAATGCACCACAATATATATTACACCCATATAATTTTAATACTGTTAAAGTGTGACACAAGCCAGTTCAGTCTTATTATGATAGTCCCAGGTATCAAATTTCCCACACCTTAGCTAAAAGTTATGATTTGGAACTACAGCCCTGAGTTTGAATAAAGCAACCAAGTATGCTACTCTTTGAAACTTAGCATTCATAAAATCATAGGAGGCTGCTAGTCTAACTGCCTACAGCCCTTACAAGCCTAGCCAAGTTCAACCTTTGTTCCCAAGAGTGTCTGTTTCAAACAGACACTTGAATCAGCACCTAATTCTCCTGTCCAAGAGGGACACAGGTGGAACCCCTGGTATGAATTTCCGGTTACCCATTCGGTCATCCCAGTTATGCATAAACAGGTTCAATGAGGGGCTTTGCTTAACATGAATTGGAAGTTTGTTCCAAAGAAGAGGTAACCTCTGTGAAACAAACCTGCCCTTCCAGAAAGTTCTGTTGATGTCACACACTAGGTTAGGCTCCTTAGAGCAAGTGACCTGTGTGCCATTTGACTTGTGAATGTGCAACATTCCCTTAAAGCAGAGTGAGAGATTGCATTATATACAAGGCACAGGTCACCTCTGAGTAGTCCGTATGACACAGAGTAAAGTGACAGTGATTTCAGTTTGTCCACATAAGACAGCTGCTGAAGACTCTGTATTTTCTTTGTAAGGAACCTTTGTGGTCTCTCCAAATGCTGCAGGTGCTTGTAAAGGTACATACCAAAAGGAGCATTGTACTCTATTATTGGCCTGATGAGGGAAGAGTACAAGAGGGTAATAACTTCTTTTTTTTCTGGAGGTGATGCCCTTACTTATAAGATGAGCAATATAAAATGCCTTTCTTACCACTGTGGAGACATGGTGATCAAAGGGTCAACCTGTGTACCCAGATCTCTCACCACTGAATGCATACTTAGGGTATTGCTATTTATGTGGTAGTTTGCAAGAACATTTCCCTTGCTGAAGGGGATAATAATGCATTTTTTACATTAGGTTTAAGACCATGACTCTGACACCAATCAATTGCCTGTGTAAGTCCTTCTTGCATGATGTTGACACATTAGGGGACTCAATGATGGCTCCCAGTTTGCAGTCATCAGCAAACTTTGTCAGCCATAGACTTTTCATTTTTGCCTGTACTTCGGAGAAGTAGATTCTAAATAGTAGGGGTTCCAAACCGATCCCTGTGGAATATCACTGGTTACTCGTCTGGTGGAGGAGGTGGAGTCCCCTATTTTGACTGTATGAGTTCTGTCAATGAGCCAGTTTGCAACCCACCTAACAGTATGTGGGTTGATACCTGGCTGGGTGAGTTTCGTTGAGTGGGGGATTATGTCAAATGCCTTTGCTAAGTTGAGGTAGGCCGTATGGACATATTTACCCTCTTCAAGGGCTTTGGTGACTGTCTTGAAGAAATTGACCATGTTTAGTAAGCATGATCTCCCCTGTACAAAATGGGGTCAAGCATTGGGAGATTTCCTATGTCTTTGTTGATAAGGTCCATGATGGATGATTTGCTCCATGGTCTTGCAGATGAGACTGGTCAGTCTAATGAGTCTGTTGTTCCCAGGGTCAGTGGATGCACCCCCTCTGTGCAAAGGGATGATGGTAACTCTTTTCCATTCTGCTGGAATGAAGCCAGTGCTTCGGCAATGGCTGAAAAGGGTACCCAGTGGTGTTGCTAATTATTGTTTTAATCCATGTAGAACACAGCCTGGGATGTTATCTGGTCCAATACAGACTGTGTTTTTGGCCTTAGAGAGGGAGTTTAAGACCTGCTTCTTAGAGATAATAGGTGGGGGACAAGTGGTAGGGATGCTTTGGGGTATGTGTGGTGAGGACAGGGGAGTGATGTTTTCACAGAACCTCCAATCAGATCCAACAGGTTTGCTATATCTACAGGTTCTGCATATGTACAGCCCAAATCTGGGACTTTCCTTTGGGATTATGAATGTAACTAAAGCACCCCTAATAGTTGTCCTTAGTCAGAAAAGCTAATTTGTATTCACTGTTAGCTTTGGAGGACTTCACAAGTCTTATTTGCTTGTTTAAGTTGAGGAGAGAGTGTTTCTAGTTTTGAGATTGTTCATTCCTACTCTTAGACAGCAATGTTTTTCTCTTATTGTGTAGCTTGCTAATGGCAGATGTCCACCAGGCAGGATTGTATTTCCTTGAAGGTTTAGTTTTGGTCCTGACAGGTATGGCAGTAACAATAATATTGTAAAGATAAAGTAATCGCTTTTCCTGTGATGCTCTAAAATGGTGAACGCTCCAAGTTCCAAGAAAATCCACTTTAATGTATCAAAAACATTTGTAAAACAGTTCAGTACAGTTACATAGTATGACAATGGAACTTCATCAGAACTTAAAACTGTGCATAAAAGTGCCAATAAATAATTCATTTGCAATGTCAAATGATCAATGTTGGCCAATAAAACTGTTAATAAAATAATTAGATCATTTAATATACATTTAGTAGAATAATTATTGAAAAAACAGCTGTAAAATGAAAAACATTTAATTTGCCCTAGTGTGTTAGAAACTGACCATTTTATGATTAGGGGTGTCACTTATCCAATAAAGGGTGGGATCATTATTCTTGTGATTCAAAACAATTGTTTATTTAGCAAGCTGCAACTCATACTCAGCGTTTTACAGAGGAAAAACTTCAAGGATACTGAAGGAGAGGATTTATGAACATTTACTGGACATTAGAAAGAACAAAATTTCTAACACATTGAGTAAACACGTTCAGGAGAATAGCACACACAAGTCTGGGTTTGCAGTAATAGAAGAAATATTGAAGGATGCCCAAGGGTTTTTTTAGCAATGAACATACAGACAAAAGTGAACTTACATGGCAATCAAAATTAAATGCCACTAGCCTTCCAGGCCTGAATGAATCTTGTTCAATCAACTCAGTTTTAAAACTTAACATTTTACAATGTTAGGTTGGTTAATGTTTTTAAATGTGTCTTGTTTTACAGCTGTTTTTTCAATAATTATTCTACTAAATGTAAATTAAATGATCCAATTATTTTATTAAGAGTTTTACCAGCCAACAGTGATCATATGACATTGCAAATTAACTATTTATTGGTACTTTTAAGCACAGTTTTTAGTTCTGATGAAGTTCCGTTACCATAATATGTAGGAAAAAAAACACTCAAATATTTTAAATTGTATTGTTTAACAAGTGTTTTTGATACATTAAAGTGGATTTGCTTGGTACTTAGGGTGTGCTAACGTTTTACAGCATCACAGGAAAAGCCATTATTTGGTTTGCATGTGGCCCTGTGGAGATTTACATTGCTGACAGTTGCAAAGATGTTTGTATAATGTGCTGGTTTATAATCCAGTATAGATGACCATTCTGTCAGTGGGGGAGGGGGGGGTGAAGGTATTTAGGCCATTTCGTAAGAGGTTGTAATTGGCCTTAGAGAATTGTTTTAGTCTAGTTGCTGTTGGGGGGGGGGGGTCAGATAATATAGTTACTTCTAACAAGACTGATTTGTGGTCAGACCTCACCAGGGAGGGCCACAAACTGTGGAGTTTGCAACAGTCCCCATGCTGCTCAGCAACAGATCCAGGATGTTTGAACCCCTTGTGGAGGTGTCAATCAGCTGATCCACAGCATAGGAGTTAACAAAGTCCAGGAACCTTTGGGCAAGTGAGTTAGAATACGTATAATTTACCCAGTCAATGGATGGGTAATTAAAGTCACCCAAACCCAAGGTGTTTGGTTGTATCTTGACTGACTCAAGTAGATCCAGGTAGGCTGAGTGGATGTCCTGACTCATTGATGGGTCCTGTAGCTGGCAATGACTTGAAGAGGGGGTCTTACTTACAATCAGTTGAACCTGCAATAATTCAAGGGAATTGTGCTGTTTAACAAATCTAGAGTACCTGTTGGTGAGAGACTTGAGTGTGTGATGTGGTGGATCTTGGTACCTGACAGATATCTGACTGAGACCTTTTCCTTATCCATCCTGGTGAGAGGGACATCTGTGTGCCTCACAATGGAGTCGCCTGTGAATAAGATGTTTGGTTTTGTGTTTTGTTTTTATGGGCTTGTCTGGTGAGACAATGGTGTGTGAGATGTTACGTGTACTATGTTCTGCAGAGGATGTATTATGTGAGGCATGCTTGTGTTTGAGAGCTCTCTGATAGTTCATAGACTTGTACTAGGCTAACTGCCCCAATGGACCATTTTAAGCCAAGCCAATTATCCCATGTGAGAATCAAACCCTACAGCTTGTGTTTATAAGGCAAATACCTTAACCATTAGGCCAATCTCCCACCCTAAATAATCAGCCCAACCAAGTCTCGAACCCAGGATCCTGTACACTATAGTTATAGCAATCTACCACTACACCATTTGAGCTAAAGGGTGGAGGTTTGAAATTGCTTTATGACTTCCAGGAGTTGCATCACATCTTAGCAAGGCTCTGTGTGTGTGTATTTTTTATTTTATTTATTTTACATTTGTTAACCGGGAAAATCCGACTTGGAACAAGGCAATTTTCAGTGGAGGCCTGGTGAGAAATGCTCCAGATGCGTGTCTTTGTAACCGGGGAGGAAACTGGAGCTTAGCAGAGGAAACCCACACAAACACAGGGAGGACATGCAGACTCCACACAGAAGGCACCCAAGCGTAGAATCGAACCAGGGAACCTCTTGATGTGAGGCAACAATGCTACCACTGCACCACTGTGCCGCCCATTATTATTTCGGTAAGCTTTTGGTAAGGACCTCTGCATAAGTAGGTTTGTGTGTTGTTGGTTTGGTTGGTGGGGGAGGCGAGGTTTGCATGCTGACAACCTGCTTAGTGTCAAATGTACAGACTGGTGAATGAGAGAGCCTGGATTCTAAGTTCTTAGTACAGATGCATCTCTCACATACTGAATTTCTGTGGACTAGAAGAAGTGAGTTGTCAGTGTACATGAGACAATTCCTACATTGCTTCAGGATGTCCATGTCAAAAAAGGCTGGAGAGACTTTGGGGAATTGACCATCCATAATGTTAAGTAAGTTAATGTGATCAGAAATGGGGAGAGTACAGAATGGACAGGTAAGGCAGTTGGACAGGAGAAGAGGTCCAAACAATGAATATCTAGTGGGTGAGACCTGTGCTGGTACCTCAGAAGTTATACTGAGTGTTCCACTTGACTGTGAAGCACAATTACGTGAAATCTCTGATGGAGAACAAACAGTGAACAAGGGAAAAATTAACAGGTAAGAAGTTTGCGTCTGTGACTGCCAACAGTAAATCAACTATCAGTTAACTCTGTAACAGCAGTTAACCACTAAAAAGCTCAAAAAATGAGCCCTGCACCATAAATTTGAAATCAGAGTGGTTCTTGATTGCACTTTCCTGCCACGAGAGTGCAGGGGGGCCCTCTCCAACAAGGAGCCTATGGTTTGTGCTCATCTCAAACAAACAGAGCTAGATTTAGCAGGTCTGAATCTAGTCTATACTACAGCAGACAGGGTAAACCAAATCAGTGAGAAAAAGTTAAGTAATCAAACGAATATAAAATGCAGCAGACGGTACAACAAATCATCAGAAGCGGTTAAACTAAGCAGCCAATAATAAAGTACAGCAGAGAGGCTACAACAAATCAGAAAACAGTAAAAATAATCAGCAGGCAACAAATACATTCAGTGGTTTCTTAAACTGTTCTCAGTAATGGTCACTAACAAAAGTCAAAAAAATTAAAGTAACTGAAAAGACAGAATGACATTGACTGTCAAGAAAAAATAATAATACTGTCATTTTTACCAGTGCAGAGAATCACAGTCAGTGATAACATCATTATAGGGTATTGTTTTTTTTTTCTGTTTTTTCAGGGTGATAAAAGCCTTAACTATAAAATAACATCATGCAACATGGCAACTCTTTAATGTACCATTTAAAGAAATAACAAATTGGAAAATAATTTTAGTCACATTGGACTGGAAGGATAGATTTGGACATAGATCCACTCAACAGATTGGACAATAACTTGGAAGTATATGAGTATAGCCTGCCTGAGCTATATGCCTGGGCTGGTCAGTGCTGCATAAATGATTATATTCCATTCACTGTTAAAGTTAAACTTTCTGCATTTTTTAACAACTCCTGATGTGCATTGTTATGGAAATGCCATCTGAAATGGATTGCGTATCTCTCCTTTACAATAGGGATTGGACTGAGACTATCACTTTGATTACACTACTACATTTCCCCTTCCCTCCATTCATGATAAATCTACCATGGTATGGAATTAAGTAATATTGTAGAATGACTGAAGGAATATTTAATATCTCCAGGATGCAGAAGGACAAGCAATGTTTGGTTGTGTATTTTAAAAAAATATCAGTCAAGAGCTGATAAATAAGAAATGCAGTTTTATAGACACAAAAATTGTCATAGCACATACAAGATTCAATCAGTTATTTTGTGTGGTTGTTAGGCTGTCCAGTGCCATCTATCTAAATCACCAAAGTGCATTTTAAAATGGATATTATCAAAAGTTTGCTCCATTCTTCACTAAAAATGTAGAATTAATCTCAATGAAGATTTCTGTTTCTCTCAAAAATGGGAATTTAAAAACCCAGATGGAAATATTGTGGTGTTATGACCAGACTGGCTTTTTACTAACAGTTCTGAGATAATGAGGACTATGCAATCAGCAAGGCCTACCTTCTTCTTATAAGACCCTAGTCCTTCCTGTTTTCTTTTTATTTGAGACGTGTCCAGCAGGTCACATTTTGCAGATGTCAGTCAACATATCTTAGTGCCTTTGAAGAGGTCATATTTACCCTTTTCTTACTGAAGTTCTTTTTTGACTGAGGTTTGCAAATTGTAAGTTAGCACTGGACAGTCTTATGCCTTCTTGTTCCATTTTATGGACCATGATTGAGAATGCAGGGCTATATAACAGAGCTGTTCTTAACTAACCATGACATAAATGCTGTTTCATATTTGTCTATGGAATAGTGAGAGTACCAAAATGGTTTTAGTAATGTGACAGATTATCCCTTGATGACTAAGGACAGGTGGTAATGGTCATGCTGTATATTAGCAACATTTGATGCTGTGTTCTGCAGCAACTTGCAATTCATATGTTTGAATACTGTGGACTAAGACCTCAGTCCTTAAATGAATTACTGGTTATTCAGAAAAAAAAACACAGTCAACAGTTTCTGAGCTCTGTTGTTTATCAACATTGACATTAAACGCTGGGGATCCGGATGACTGTATTCTGTCTTTAGCACTGTAGGACAGATCATGACTGAGTGCAGGCTTAGATTTTATTTCTGCAGGGATTACAATAATCATAAACAAAGGAGATAGAGGTACACTGCTTAGCAGGTGGCTCTAAGAAGATGCCTAGTTGATGGCACCCAAAAGATTATCTATTTATCCAGTCAAAGGGGGAGTCTGAATACTCTATTCATCTCTACATCTATTATTATAAGCTGAATGAGTCTGTGTTGCAGAGCAGTGATAGCATGCAAGTAGTTTGTAATGCCAACCTCACCTCTTTAGGTCAGCTTGCTGAGACAGTGACATTTACTAGGTTGCTACCTTTGAAAGCTGTCCTGTATTAATCTCTTTTTCACATACATAGTATTGCAGATATTAGCACATTGTTTGGTTACCCATTAGATTAGTAAAGCAGCATATTTGAGTACTTTGTGGGTGCTGATGTCACAGCTCGTGCATAGTTCTGCTGTATGTTTTCCATTTTGAATATTTGAATATGATCTTATTAATTTTACTTTAATATTGTAATAGCTGCACAGGCTGTTAGTGAAGCAAGATATCACATTCAGGATACACGTAACAGTACTGTGCTCTTATTCCCTTGTATTATAGAATCTGATTTGCCCATATAACCTACTTGTAAAATTAGGCCTCTAATGATGGGCTGTTAACAACTGTCCAGAATTTTACAGAATGTCCAGATTTTTGCCTCATATTTTGGTCTGTTCCTCAGCAAATTTGTGGGTTTTTTTGGCATGTCAATGTGGACTGCAGTCACTAAAATATGACAAATTATTATTAATTTATTTTATTTATTTATTTATTTCCAGTTTGATTACCGGGGAAGTCCATTGGGCCCAGAGAGCCCGTTTTCAGTGGAAGCCTGGGGAGAAAAGCTCCATGAAACAGATTACAGTAAAGATAACAGTCCAATAAAAATAAAAGTACAAGTACAAATACATATCAAATAATACAAACTGTGAGCAATATTGCCCATAGTAGAAAAATATTGTGCAGATACATTTTAACAAATTTGCACAGTTAAAGTCAAAAGCTATTTACAATATTTACAGAGTGTGAGAGATCATACGGGAATTAGCTATAGAAGGTTATAACCAGCTATAAGGTGCTTAGGAACTCAGGAGGATACCCTCCCAGGGGCTTTTGTTAAAGAGTTCTAGGTAGGGAGAATGCAGTTGCATTTCCATTTGTAGGACAGGTAGGTGTAACACTGAGTTTTGAAGTTGTTTGTGTTTGACATTTTCCTTAGTGTAGAAGGGAGATAGTTCCATTTCTTACCTAAGGAGAAGAAAAGGAGAAGTTGTCCAGCAGGATGTTTTGGTTTGTGGACAGTAATTAAGTTTTGATTTCAGATCTGAGAGTTCTATTTGGGGTGCATGGGGGAAGGATATTAGTTAGAGCGGGGCATTTTGTTGGATTAAATATTAGTCTGTGTGCTGTAGTGAGAAGGAGGAAGTCCAGGTAATTTGTGAATTCTAACATGTTGAGGTAGTGGAGGGTAACACAGTCATGAGTGGAATGTTCGGCTTTGGTGGCAAATTTAGAAATTTTGCTATAACAGCTTTCAGGTTTGGAAGTGATGGAAGAGGATAGATTAGTTAGTAGCGGGGCACCGTACAGAAGGGAGGGAAGGAGGTAAGAGGCGGCCAGAGTATGCCTGGTAGAAGTAGAGAGGAAGTGGTTGCTCCTGTATAGCATACCTAGTTTTTGGTGGATTTTCTTTCTATTTTGGTGAATATGGATGTCAGACTTGAGGTGTTCGTCTATAGTTACACCGAGTAGTTTGGCAAAGGGAGCAACTTCGATTGGAGAGTTGGTTTGGCTAAGGACTTGGAAGGACTTTTTATGAAAGGAGAAATATTCTGAGGGTGTGAATAGTAGTATTTTAGATTTGTTAGCATTAAGAGAAAGGTGATTTTGCCGCATCCAGATCTCAGTAGTTGAGAAGGCAGTCTGAGTTTTAGATAAGAGTTCTGGGAGTTTAGAGGCAGAGCAGACAAGTGTAGAGTCACCTGTGTATTGGATGACTTTGGCATTAGGAATAGCAGAGTGAAAGTTATTGATAAAGATATTAAACAGCATTGGTCTGAGGATGGACCCTTGTGGTACTCTGGTAGTGGTGAGTAAGAAAGGTGAGGTGCTTTTTTTCCATTTCTTAGCCTGAGATCTATCTGACAGAATGCTTGAGAACCAGGAATGAGTGTTTTGGGAGAGATTTAGGTTTGAGAGGTGTCTTAGAAGGTGCTTATGGGAAACAGTATCAAATGCTTTAGAGAGATCTAGGAACACTGTGTGGATACTAAGTTCCCAGAATCTTGGGCTTGATTGATAGTTTCTAAGAATGAGACTAGAGCTGTTATGGTGCTATGTCCTGGTCAGAAGCCATGTTGGTTAGGGGTAAGAAGTTGGGTTTTAGTCAGAAAAGGCAGAAGTTGGAGGTGGATGCATTTTTCTAGCATATTGGAGACTGGACAGAGAAGAGCTATAGGGTGGAAGTTTGAAATGTTAGGGTTTTGCCTCCCTTGTGGAGAGGAAGAATAAATGCGGAACACCAGAGTTTAGGGACATAAGATTCCTTTATGGATCTTTTAATTAGGATACTAATTGGGAGAGCTATACCATTAGCAGCAGACTTGAGAAAGGAAGAGGGGATGTTGTCAGGTGCATTGGAGGAGGCTTTGAGTTTGGATAGAAGTCTTTTTATGTAGTTAGTGGAGACAGGTTTAAGCTCAAACATAGGGGGGAAATTATTTGGGGACTTAGATGAGGTGGAATGTAGGAGAGATGGGTCATTGTTGGGAAAAGATTTTGTTAGGTCAGATATTAACTCTATAAAGAAAGAGTTGAATAGTGAGGCTAATTCGAGGTCAGATTTACTTGGGTTGGGACAGGAGTTATTTTTGGAGCCTGAGTTGAAGAGTGAGTTTATGGAGTTCCAAAAAAGCCTTGGGTTTTGGGGATGGTTGGACTGGAGCTTAGTGTAGTAGATTGTTTTGTCTTTGAAGATTTGATTTTTTGCAAAGTTACGGAGCTGTGTATATTGGAGAAGGGTTTTGGGAAGTTTATTCTTTTGGTAAAGCTTCCAGGATTTGTCTCTTTGATGCATAATTTGCTTTGTTTCTTTGGTTAGCCAAGGGGCAGTTATAGTTTTTATTCTTTTTTTCCTTGGTGGAGCTAGGGAATTTAGACCATCTAGGAAAGTAGAATTAAAGTGGTCTATGGCTTTAACGAGTGGAAGGGTTTTTAGAATGTTCCAATTAATTTGTTTGAGATAGTTAGAGAAGGTTTTGGGATCAAATTTACTAAGGTTGCGGGTCTGAATATATTGATGTTGGTGTGGATGGGAGGTAGCTGTACGGTAAATGAAAGCTGGGAGGTGGTCACTAATATTTATTTATTATTTATTTTACATTATTTATTTATTTTACATTTGTTGACTGGGGTAGTCCGACTGGATATATGTCCATTTTCAGCAGAGGCCCGGGGAGAAAAGCTCCACATACCAAAAAAGAGACAGTACATACATCACTGAGTGATAAACTCAGGCATACATGTTTAGAAAAATATAGACAAAGAATACAGGCAGATATCAATATACACAATGTGCAGACTTACATCTGATTGGCAGAGACGTATCAGAAAATGTGAACATAGAATACAATCAGATCTCATAATTCACAATGCTTAGACATTCAAATGCTATGAGGCATAGATACTTGGCTAAACAGCAGGTTGGGTAGCAAGACATGTATTAGTGAAGTTGTTAGTCAGGTTTAGAACAAGAGCACAGCCAATGAGATGGGAGGTATTTTTGAGTTCTCTTTTAAATAGGGGTAGTAAGGTTTCCTTGGTAACGGTAGTAGGGAGTAGATTCCAGATTTTACCTGTTGAGTTGGCAAATATAGCATCGCCTGCAGAGTTGCTGGATTTTTGGGTCAGTATCGATAGTTTATCAGCTGAGTGTAATGGCCTGGGGGCACTGTGAGGGGTGAGAATATTTTTGAGGGCAGGAGTGTTATCAGGTTGATGGAGTATTTTATGCGCTACTATAAGCTAGTTGAACTGTAGAAGGGTAGGATAATAGAGTCAGGAATGGTGCCAGAGTTGGTAATTTTATTTGGATGGGTGACTAAGATCCAGTCAAGAGTGGAACCTGGGGGATTGTTATAGGAGGTTGCCTTAAAAAGTTGGTAATTGTACTTTATTCTTTGCAGAGACTACTCTCTAGAATCCTTTGCTTTGGCATCTCAGAGGTGATCAAAACAATTTTACTTCCATCAGAACACTAAAAGGTGTATGTGTGTGTGTGTGTGTGTGTGTGTGTGTGTGTGTGTATATATATATATATATATATATATATATATATATATATATGTATATACATTTAAGAAAATATACTTTTTAATTAAAATTATTTCTCATATATTAACAGTAGCTTATTATATACTATTCCTTATGAGTGTCCAGTGAAATGTGAAACGTACCGTTATGCCTAATCAGATTTTTTTTTGAGGCAACATGCATCCTGCTTCCATTGATTCAGAGCTGCCCCCATGCTTCCACTCTATATGTGTGTGTGTGTGTGTGTGTGTGTGTGTGTGTGTGTGTGTGTGTGTGTGTGTGTGTGTGTGTATATATATATATATATATATATATATGTGTGTGTGTGTGTGTGGTATATATATATATGCTAACACCAAGATCGCTGTCTCTTGAAGAAGCAGGATTACATCAAACTACAGTTATTTCAGAGTTAATATATATTTTCTTGCAATTACACTTACATTTTTTGCTGTTTCAAGGGTTGGCCATCAAGCATACAATGGGAACCCTTCTTTTATGTTATTAAAGGTGTAATAAAATTATATGCAATATTGTTACTGTTATTTGTACTGAATAAACTTGTATACAATCACATACACAAGCACACACACACACGCACACACGCACGCACACACACACACACACACACACACACACACACACACACACACACACACACACACACACACACACACACACACACACACACACACACACACACACACACACACACACACACACACGCATGCACGAGCACACACACACACACACACACACACACACACACACACACACACATTCATATGCAAACACACAGGCACAAATTGTTTTATGGTCCCAATGTTCATAAATTCTATATAGGATCATAGGACCATAGGAAGTTACTAGGCTATTCACCCTGAGGCCCTTCCAAGCCAAGCCAAGAATTTAGCCCATGTTCCAAAAGTCAGCAACCTATGCCAATGTCCAGCAGGGACACAGGTGAAATCTCAGGGGTATATTTTCTGTTCCCCATCCAGTTATCCAGGTTGCAGTTAAAAAGAGTTAATGAGGTACTCTGCTTGACATGGAGAGGGATTCTATTCCACAAAAGGGGAGTCTCTGGGACACAAATATGTCCCACCAACAAGTCCTGTTGATGTCACAGATCAGGTTGAGGTCACGTATGTGAGTTACTCGAGTGGAGCTTGACTTGCGGATATGCAGCAGTCCCGTCATGGCGGCATCTGAGATTGCTTTGTATACCAGACAGAGGTCACCTCTGAGGAGTCTGTAGGAGACTGAGTAGAGGGACAGGGCCTTTAGCCTATCTGTGTAGGGCACGTTTGAGACACTGGATTCTCCTGGTGAGGATGTTTGAGGCCCTGGATTCTCCTGGTGAGGAGAATATAATTTATTTACACATTGTTCTACTTGTCTAAGATCACGGGTCAAACGAATTTCTGTTGTAATCAGCTTATTGCTACCCAGTTACTAAATAAATAATTTAATTTATTTTACTTCTGTAACTGATTATACAGTAATGTGTTGTGCAGCCTTTCTACTTATTTCTGAGATATTTCCCTGTAAATGAGTGCTGTTTTATTTAATTGCAGATTTTTCTCTGTGCCTTTCTTTTTATCTTCCCATGTCACTTTTCTAATTCTTCCTTTTTTTCTACTCTACCTACCACTGTCTACCATTGTATGCCTCTTTAATATCTATGGAAGAGGTTGCTGGCAACCTTTCACGTTCAGTCACTGAATAAATGAATTTTCATCTATTCTACCAAGACAAAATCTGAAATTTTAGTATAAGGGCAACAGTGACTTAAATTATTTTAAAACTGAGGACTAAATCTTGAAACATTATCAATTAAAAAAACTGATAGTATACTACTGTAACACTCTGAACTTTGAAAATAAATCATTAAGCTGGTAATGCTAGTTATGGAAAATATGTAGATGCAACCCAGATCTGTAAGAATAAATTGAAAAATATTATGGAAGCCTTTGGAGTCTGTGAGAATAAATTACAAAACAGTGAATCAAAATCTAGGGCCTTTGAAAACCACAGATGAAGTTTTCTAAGCCAGACTATAAATCTATTCATATTTTAAACTATAAAGCATTGCACATAACACATCTAGTCAACTCTTAAAATTAAATTACAGCTACATTTATTTATATAAACAAATCTTTACTGCCAGAAGCAATAGAGTTGAGAATATGTAACTTATCATGCCAAGCATGGCACAAATCAAATTAATATGTTTATAATGCAGTTCTGTAAACTCCTGCTTGTTTTGTCTGTCTCAAAATTCCTTTTATAATTTTTTTATCCCATTTTTGTGATGGCCTATGACTCTGTTAAATGACTGACTCCCATGGCATACTGGTAGATGTAGAAATGTATGGAGCAGTATGCCATAACCATTTGGAATAGGAAACACTGAAATATTACATAAATGTCTTTAACATGTAATAACACTGTGCATAAATTAGCATGGACTTGTATGTGTCCTCAGTATGTTGATAACCATTTAGAATTGGAAACATTGAAATATTACATAAATGTCCTTAACTTGTAACACCACTGTGCCTACATTAGTGTGGACTTCTACGTATCCTCAGTATGTTGATAAACATTTAGAGTAGAAAACAGTGAAATATTACATAAATGTCTTTAACATGTGTGACACCCCTGCAGTGGCCCATTAATCAAGGAGCCTCAATCCCAATTCCTCACCACTGGCAAGAGTGAGGGGCATACACAATGGGAGGATGACAAGTACCCACACAGTAAAGTGCAATTTCCCCTTAAGAGCACACAGAGATCACAGTCAGTCTGGGGCTGGTTTCTCCCTCTTTCTCCATATCCCCAATAAGACTCCCCACTGGCACAGCTATAGGGTTGAGATCTCAGCCAAGTGGCCAGGCTAAGACCCCAGCATCCTCTCTGTCCAACCAGTGCTTTGTGTCCCTGCCCAAGTAGCTGACACACACACACTTTGAGATTTGATTGATATACAAGCACACATGCACACCTGGGAAAGGCCGGCACAAGTTTACTAGGTATGCCCCCTTCTGCCCAGACTATAAGCTAGTACCAGCAGCCACCAGCCACCCTTACTTTTCAGCTACTATAAGGCCTTTACAAAGTGTGTCCAAGCCTACTGTGTAATGTTACTATTAATCCAAATGTAATCCCGACTTGAAAGGCTTTTTAGGAGTGGCCTGTACAGTGTCACCAAATACATATGCAAGTACTCTAATAGCTTCAAAATGTCTCACAAATATCAGCCACAAAAATAGTTTAAAATATATTTAATAATAAATAATAAAAGAACAAGACAGTACTCAGTCAATCAACACAGTTACTTCAGAGTTCAAAAATCAAAGGAAATATTTTAAAACAACATTGCAGGACAATCTCAAATAAATACAGGAAACATCTAAACTAATCTTTACCATATTCCTATCTATATCTAAAAGAGATACTATGCCCTGAATCTTACAGCAGAGTCGATTATCCGAACGTCAATTATCTAAAATATCAATTATCCGAACCAGCCTTCCAAAGTTTTTGAGTAGGAAAAATTATAAAGTCTGAATATGTAAACAGTATATGTATTCACTTGAGCATGTTTTTTGAGCTTGTAATCAGCTTGTGTGTGAAAAATATTCTTTATTGTCCACTGGAATCAATGAATGGTTGAAAAGTGTACTCCTATGTGCAGAAATGAAAAAGATTTTAGACCTTTTTTATCTGATTCAATTATATGTTTGATTATCTGAACAATTTGATTATCCAAACTACCCTAGGTCCCAATTAGTTTGGATAATCAACTCTCTACTGTACTTACAAGCAAGTGCAGATGTGATGATGAGTGGATGTTCTTGCTAAATCCAAGACAAAATACAAAATGCCCAGTCTCTCTCTGAGAGAGTTCTTAAATTAATATCACATATTACTGGATGACATCACCCTTTGTCACCTGACTTCAGTTCCTAGGCTAAACAGAAACTTAACAGGATTTAGCATCTGTCTGTGAGAAATACATATCTCTCGGATGTTTGCTCAGAACTGGAAGTCATAAAACACGTTACATTTTAAACCTAGTAATTACTTTTCTTTCAAGACAATAGAAAAACTTCTAGCTCTAGACATTGTGTCTGCTATTGAACTGAAACTGAGAGACAACATCTTTTGGTTATGGCCCAGATTTGCAGGTTAATCTTCTATATTATACTACCAGGGTATGCTCTGGTTACATTCTTGAAGTTCAGTACAGAACATACAGTTCTGTATAGATCATATCAATATTCACAAATGACATAGAATTATTTACAAACTTCCAGATAGCTGGGCTGGCAGTATTTCCTTTTGTTACATTTCTATAAAAATCATATTAATATTCAGAAATGACATAGAATTAGTTGCAAAATTCCAGCTAGCTGGGATGTCAGCATTTTGGTTTGTCACAACATGTAACACCACTGTGCATAAATTAGCATGGACTTGTATGAATCCAAAGTATGTTGAATATTTGTTTAACAATTGCAGTTTTTTTAAATAATGTATTTGTACTTTATAAGACAACTTCATCCATTTCATTATAACTCCTCTTTCTGCAGTTTCAGTCAGAAATCTGGCTTACAACATATCACAACTACAGAACATGCCGTATGCAGTTGTATTTTTATTGTTGACTTACTTGTCTTTTGGAAGTAGCTATAATTGTTGTGTTTTCCCCTTTGTCTCAATACATGTGAATATCAACATTATTTTTGAATTTATTTATGTATGTGCGAGTGACTGCCCAGCCTGGCAAAGACAATCTTCAACTAAGGCCTGCGGGAAAGCTTCACATTTACCAGTGGTTGATGCAACAATATACGAGAACAAAAAGTACAGCATAGATGAGCTAAATCTCTTCTATTAAATGGAAATGGCATTTTAGATGTCGAGGTGTGTTTTTACAGTAAGAATTATTTTCTTACAAAACACTGACTGCTTTGGGGACTGTATTAGCAAACGTCTGGCATAGTTGTAAAAACAAGTGAAAACAAGTACTCTGTATATTTGCATATTTAAACTATTAATTATAACAATCTAGGCACTGCTGTTTACAGTCTTTTAACACTTCATGATAAAGACCTTTTCTGTTCTGTACTTGATAAGTAAAACTCAAAAAAAAAAAAAGTACTACACTTTACTGGGCCAACAAACATATTTAAAAGAAGTTTTCTGACACATTAAACTCTCTGTCAACATCTAAAAGGCCAAGGGTTTTATTTGGCAAATTAGTTTGATAAAAAAAAATGTGTGTACCCACTGCTTGTTCACATCTGCCATAGTATTTTATCAAAGAGAGTAAGTGACTGTTTCAACAGACATCAGTTTGACTTCTCCTCTGTTACTTCATGATTTGATTCATGAAACTTATGTCATATTGGGAACTCTCTTTTCCCGTAGATACATTGACTCCACAGTTAATTATCTTTAGTTTGGAAGCAAAGCAGTAAAAGCCCATGCATATGAGGGGCTTTATCCCCACAGAAAAGTGCTTTAAAATACTGTTTATTTTTTTTTAATATGTAAAAATGTGCCATTTTGGACTGATTGCTTTCATCCAAAATGGCATTTACAGATATGTCCATTACAGGCTCTTTCAAGATCCTTCCACAAAAGCAGTCACTTTGACACTGGTTCTCCTCAAGTAGAAACAAAGTCAACATTCTCTTGTGCAGTTTTGTCTGCTATACATGATGACAGGAAGAACGTCTGTAATTTTTTTCAGTAACCTCTTTGTGGTGAAAGCAGCAAATTATCAGATCTGAAAAACATCTGCTCCTTAAATCTCAGCTTATCTGAATGCTGTTAATGAGTGTTCTTACAAACAGAATAAATTAAAACAGTACAAATGGTCCTGGATTTATTTAGCATGCCCTCCATGCATAACTCTCATTAAGTCCCGTGTAAAGAACTGTTGCCCAGGTCTGTGATTTCTATGAACATGGCAATAATTTAATCAGGTAATGATGCCTGGTTGAATCATCAGGTTTACAAAGTATGCCCTGTAAAACTCAAACTAATGAGAAGAAAGGGTGTGTTTACTCTGGAATAGTGTTGATGACAACACATATTTGACAGACAAAATATATTTTCACTAACAGGTTCACACATTCCATTTGTCAAAAGATTGCCATCACCAACCATTCCAACTCTTTCATGTAAAAAGGGGTCAGTCTGCTGTAAAATCAATCTGGCTTCTCTTTCCATACATTTAATGAGTTTCGGGACTGCCTGATACAAGGCCAGTGACTAACAATAACTATAGACAAGGATTCCATTTTCTAAAAATAGGTGATGTAAGTACACCTGTGCTTTGGTTAAGATAGCAAATTCAACTATATGAAGTTGCCTGGAATTCCAGTTACATTGTCAAGAAATAGTTTGTCCTGTACACAGTACATACTTTCTTTTGGGAAGTGCATTTATTTAAACATTTCCAAAAGTGGATATACCTTGATATCAGAGGTCTGATTCCACTGTGAATCCTCATGTTGTATCTGGACAATACACAACCTGATTAACACAACTGGTCAGGCTTCACTTCAGTGAACAAAGAAAAATTAAGTGTTTTTGCACAGGTGCAGTAACACCAATGCCTCACCAGCCCACAACTCTTTACTCAGTTATACTAACTGCATGGTTGCAGGATTGCATAGACAAGAAAACCCATACATGTGTGCATGCACACACACACACACACACACACACACACACACACACACACACACACACACACACACACACACACACAAACAGACGCATACACACACACACACACACACACACACACACACACACACACACACACACACACACACACACACACACACACACACACACTCTGCTGGGTCTATGATAGAAGCAGCGCCATCTATGATTCTGAACTAGGAGTCGACAACTTGCTTGTCTGCCAAATGGGAGGAAAGTTGACCTAGGTTCCTTAATATACTGTGAATCAAGCTAGAAAATATGTACATATTGCAACAGAGGGTGCTGTATTGGTTGCTGTGGATTACATAAAAAATTTCATTTCAAAATGTTAACACTTTCAGAAATCTGATTAAAGTAACCAGAATATGTTTGCTATAAACAATACTCCTGTACTAATATATCTGTAAGAATGATTCTACTGAGCTTCATATATAGTCATTCAATACATAAAATATATAGGGTATTATATTCTTTGCTTGAGATACTACACTGCCTTTTGTGCAGAAGACGGGCAATTCTACCACACTGTGCTTCTCCAGTTTCAAACTGACTGGCATTCACATGTAATATAACTGTTTAATTATATTTCAATTCATCAATCACAAACTGCTTTAACATTTCAAAACTATTTTTTGATGCTGGAATAAATCCCATTCTGTATAATGAATTCACAGTTTACTTAAAGCCACTATAATGTCTAATACACTTGGTATGAGCTTTGCTAAGTGATGTAGAATTCCCAGATCACTCACTACAGTTTGCTTTCCTTTGAATTAGGCACTTGCACTATGACTGTCACCTTATCAGTACCTGACTTTTGACCCTCTGCAGTCAGAATGTGGCCCTCATGCTTCAGACTGATTAAACAAATCTGACACTTGTTTCTAACTTCAGATTACCTTACAGATTTACCTTGCAAACACAAGGTGCAGGGTTTGAGTCTCACATGGGGTAGTTTAGCTAGGCTTAGAATGACCCACAAGGACAGTTAGCCTAGTAATAATCTATAAACCTATGAGCCTATTATACTGCCTTAAACTATCCAGCAGACTGAGTCATGTTACTGCTTGATTTGAGACCCTAACAGTAAATCATAAATAAATTTCACAAGGCCATCCAGACCTTCTGAAATATGTGATATAGCATTTTGTAGTATTTCTTGTACTGAAGAAATACACCTGAGTAGCCTGAGAAATCTAAATATTTCCAGTTTCACATTAAAACTATAACTGAGCTTTCCTTATCTAGCTTAAGCTGTGAGAGACCCTTGTCAGTGTCCAGTATTGAAATGTATTTTAATTAGACAGTTTGGAATAACTTTCTCATCTGTAAAAAATCGATCTGTTTTTGACATCTTTATTCAGATTTGTGGATCAATGCAGATTCTCATATTGCCCTGTTTCACTAAGCTGACCATGCTGTTAATCAATTCCAGTCTTTTACTACTTCAAAAATCAGTTCCAAGCATTCATTTCTTTTGGACTCCATTTTTTATTGTCTTGCAGTTTGTTATTGGTACTCTTCTTGGCTCAGATTCCTGGTTCTTCATTATAAGATAATGTAATATGGTACTGTCCTGACATCCAACCTAGCCCAGTAAACAAGTCTACATATTTCAGCAAAGTGTTATTGCTTGAGTCAAATCTCAATATTTTTCTGACTAATAGTATCAGTTTTCTGCATTACAGTTTTACTACATGAAATGATAAATGTACCAACTGCACTAATCTGACTGTAATTGTGTATAACACATGTTTTTCTACTTGCTGTAATGTTATTCATGTTTCTGTAAAACACTCTGCTTAGACAAGGAATAATTCAAGCTGGCAGTTTCTCAAATGTTTGAATGTCTATTTTTATTTGTTAACTAGAGCAGAGCATTGATCAAAATGGATGTTTTTCAGAGAAACTCAGGTAGGCTTCCTGGATAAGAGACTTTTCTCAGAATCACATAGTAGGCAAATATAGGACTAATAGAATCAAACAATGCACCCCTGGAAGCAGTTTGTTAACAGCTCATAGCCTTAATCCTCAGCTGAGCTTTCTTTTTTCCAACTCATAAATTCCCCATTTTAGACCCAAAATGCTTGACTAAGTCACAGCCTGGTATAAAATCATATCTTTCTTACTTTTTACTTACTAGCACTACAGCGCTCAGATTTTACTTAGAGAAAACAAAAAAAGAAACAATTTTAAATTAAACTGTAGCAAACTGCACCCCCCACACACAGACACATTCACAGACACGCATTAAGTCTAGTGGCTGTCTGTTCCAAGAGTCTAAATATGCAGTTTTACAATGTTAGTTAACAAAACTGAAGATAAGTACAAATCCATACGTGTCTAAACCAAAAAAAGAAAACAGACTTTTTAAAACCTAGAAATGCAGGCTGTCCTGCTCCAAAAACTACTTGATATTTTACCAGAGAAATTTCGCAGATGCAATGATGCATCATAATTTAGAAACTGAACAACAAATCTCCAACCACATATATCCAAAACAACTTGATGCAGGAATGTGACATTTAAAAGCAGACTGGAGCGACCTATCACTTGAAATAATTACACACAGCAAAATTAAGTAATATGAACAGTATTAGCACTCTGCAATAGACACATAAAAAAAGCAGAAAAAATAAACAATCAGGCACAAATTTTGTTAAAAAATGAGTCTCTCAAAGACTTGTGGAGACAACGACAGCTGTCAACTAATTACTGTTCTTTGACAACTGTTAAATATTTGCCAGGAAACATACCACTCAACAGCACTTGGTGGCACTTAGCATCAAACTGCTTTTGCATAAGTTTCACAGTAAGGCTGGGGGGGGGGGGTTAACAGCTCAGTGTTAACCATTTTATTACTTACTTGCATCAGCATTATTAGTGTTGTCTAACCCTCTGGAAGTAACAGTAAACACAGAAGCTGGGTCTTCCTTACCATTTGCTCTAGTTTTTCATCTTTATATCAGCGACATGGCATTGGCATTAACCACAGTTCACCACTTGCATCACATATGAAAGCTTCCTTTCAGGTGGCTACTCCAGTATCCTATTTTATACAATTTTTAACACAATACTTCAGAAAGCAGAATAGTAAGACAGACTTTTAAACATTTGGAGGAGTTTAGACCAGTATACAATAAAGAGCAATCGAGATGTTGGATTGGACAGATGATTGTACCCCCTATCATTTTGCCCCCTTCACCCTGTCCTAGTGCTATATTGCTGCATACTATTAATTGTATTCTCTGTATTCATCCACTGCTTTATGTAAATTCATATCAGAGTTTCTCAAAAGAACTTTTCATATGGTCATTTTAAGGTCATAAACTATTATGTCTCTAATTAATCATCCCTGCAATTCACCAAATTCATTGCCTTTTACTTGATTTCTTAGTTCAGTCACAGAAGTGTGAATGGCTTCCTGCAAACTCTGAATCTTTTTAAAGAATAAATGACAGCACACAGATTTTTCTTTGGTTCACTATAATCTTTAAATCTCTCTTTGATTGACGTTAATTTACTATTCTCCATCCCTGATGTTAGAAGTATTAAATACCTTTATGGATCCTTCTGTGAAATTAAGAGTGTTCAACAGTGTACTTTCTCTTGCTCTCTTCAGTTCCACTCAGTTATTTACAGGTGAAACTTCTGCACCAACAGATTCCAATTTTCTGACAAACTTCTTCAAGAGAAAGGAATTGTGATATTTTATCAGATTCTTCATTTCAATAAATGAATAAATTACCTGGAACAAATGAAACTCAAAAACAATATTGGTTTAGTGATCTTACAAAAACATTGTGTGAGATACATTTTAATGGTAACATAATATATGTAAAATATAAACTACAAATAGCACACTGCTGACTTATAGATCTGCTATAGCTCAGATCTGCAGTGCAGTAACCATCTTGCTTTTGAAATGGTCCAGTTTGTATTTCCTTACATGATCGGTAACTCTGGTAATACTTTTGGCAACATAAATGTTCATTAGTTAATTGTCATGACTGCAAATGAAAGAAATTTAGATACAACAGATGCTGACTCCTCAAGGTCTTACCTTCCTATGACAGGCACTGAGGCATTGACAATGTGACATCCATTGCCGAATAACATGGGTTTATATCACAACATCGAATGATGAATACATCGAATGAGAAAACATCAAACTGACTTCATCGAACATCACAACATCAAAATGGGGAAAAAAACAAAATATATATATATATGAGGAGTGTGGATGACAAACAGATTGCTACATGCTGGAGTATGGATGACAAACAGATTGCTCAGTGTCCCACATCCCCTGCCACTTAAACATACCACTTCAGAGATTGCAGTTCAGTGCACTACAGTGAGGAAACGTAAGATTTCCATTTCTTACACTGTAGCACAATCTCGGAATTGGTATATTTAAGTAACGGCGGGGTGTAGGGGGGCTTGCCCCTCTGCCTACACCCTTAATCTTGCATGTAGTCATTGGGGACTGCCATTGACATCATTTCAATGTTTTCAGTTTTCGATGAAACCTGTTCGATGTTGACATTCAATGTATTCATCATTCGATGTTGTGATATAAACCCCAATAACATATTCCCAATATTTGGAGCTATGCAGTTGATATTCCACAAATGGCACACTATAGAGGGATTTTCATTGAAGAACCACTACTGATCTGTATTTGCTATGTTTATCGAGATGAATAGTACAAAAATATTTCGGTAACATGCCATTTCCACCATAAAAAATGTTATTAAAGCAAGCAGTAAAATTCAGTGGAAAGCTTTCGAGGCAAGCTCTTTATCAATGCTTCAATTGATAAAAAGCTTGCCTCTAAAGTTTTGCACAGGATTTTACTGGTTGTTTTAATAAACTTCTTTGTAGTGGAAATGGCATGTTCCTTATGTATTTTTGGACACTATTAGTTTGCTATTCTTATTCTGGAACACCTTGGCTATCCAGAGGTTTTGGTTTTATTTTACTGAGATGAATAGCATAATGATAAAATAGTAAACACTCTTCTCTATCATGGTGTCAAACGTTATAAAGGATAACACAAAGCTAAAAAATAGCTATAGACTACTGACTTCATAATACTAAATACCATGAGTGGTAGAAATGAGCAGTACATGAGTTTATGCCTTTACAAATGATTTGTGTTTTATATGCTCGATTAGCTTTAGCATGCTTTGCCTCTCTTCACATTGTTACTGCAGATAATATATTTCAAGGTATGGTTCGATTGCTATCAAAGTAGGCAAAGTTAATAACCTCAAGGAATAGACCTGAGTGCTAGTATTACTATATGCAAATATTGTGCACACTTTCACCAAATGTTCCCATGCATACTATAATGGATGCCATCTTAATGATAACAGTAACATTGCCATCTTCATGGCTACACGTAATAACATTGATAATTTTAGCAGGAAAAAATGGTGCAGTTCTTGCCGTTGTCTCCTTTGTCAGAAGTTGTTTGAGCAGAATCCAGAAACCATTATATCTTTTGTGTAAGATGATCCTGGTCAAGACCAGTGTTGTGAAAATATCTTGCAGCCATATAGTACATTTTTGAAAATGCTCTTTATATAGGCTTTACCAGTTTCACAAAGCAAGTAGAAAAAAGGAAACTAAGAAAAAAAATGCTTTCATGAGTGACTTATTGAAATTCTTGCAGTGTAAAAGTAGAATCTGCAGGAACTATACAGCTGGGTATTCATACATGTAACATGTCCGTGGTCATTTTCTTAATCCCAGGGACAGTCTGCGTATTTGCTTCTATATGAATTATTATGGACTCTATCACTTATTTTTGCTGTGGCCTACTACAGAGCTGCAGTGTTTTTTAGAATAAATAGATACAGAATTGTTGTTCTCGTTTAGATGTGACACAGCATTTTTTACTCTGTCATTATTCATTCTGTCTGTAATCTGTTTGAAATCCTGACACTGTAAAGATTTCAACTATTGAGATTGTACATTTAATGGATAAGTTACAGAATGACTTTGGCTGATCATGACACTTTCGTTGTATATTTAATTTAGTGATAGACAATGAAACCAAAACAGCTACATAGGACTAGTCATAATCTGTGTATTATACCTGACTCACTTGATATTCATTTCAGTTACTGTAGAATCCATGCTTCCTTGACTCTTAATGTTGATGCACGCTGTTTAACATGGGATCTCCTCGATCAGTTTTCAGCTCAGGATCTTCTATGAAGTACCTCTCGCCTCAGGCTTTATAACCCTGTTACTATATATCACACCCTCCCTACCTATTTAATGTCATTTTTGTAGATATTGTACCATAGGAGCAACATGTTCCAGGCATTCATGTCACTTGCTGAAGTGTATCTATCCTGGATCAGCTGTGTGAGTTAGGGGAAAAAGCCCTGACAGCACTGACAGTAGCCCAGACAGTCTGACTTCTTTTTTAGCCCAGGTACTGACATGAGGAGCTGATGCAGTAGTAAGAAGAATGACATTGCCTTAACATTCTAGTCTGAAAGTATAGTAGTCTCTGAAGCTTGGAAGCACAAAATACACAGTGCAGGTTTACATGCTTTTATGTACAATGTTTTTTAAACACTATAGGCAGATGCACGGTGGTGCAATGGTTAGCATTGCTGCCTCAAAGCAAGAGGTTCTCCCGTTCGATCCTCGGCTGGGGTGCCTTCTGTGCGGAGTCTGCATGTCCTCTCTGTGGTCACGTGGGTTTCCTCCGGGTGCTCCGGTTTCCTCCCACATCCCAAAGACATGCTGCAGATGGATTGGACACTCTAAATTGGCCCTAGGTGTGAGTGTGTGCATGTGTGTGCCTTCTGTGGAAGGTTGGGCACCGGGCTGGCAACTCGACACCGTAAAACTCCACTGCCAATCATGAGTGGACAAGGTGATCCGCTGTGGTGACCCCTAACCGGGAAAAAGCCAAAAGAAGAAGAAGATAGGCAGATGCACAAGCACCCCTACATGTGTTTGTGTGTGTGTGTATACAGATATATATATATATATATATATATATATATATATATATATATATATATATATATATATATATATTTCATATATCTATCTCTTTATCTGTTTATATATATATATATATATATATATATATGTGTGTGTGTGTGTGTGTGTGTGTGTGTGTGTGTGTGTATGTGTGTATATATATATATATATATATATATATATATATATATATATATATATATATATATGTAGGTTGATAGGTAGGTACTAGGCTATCTGCCCGAAGGCATTTATAAGCCTAGCCGTAATGTGTTGGCTTTCGCTGCCCCCTTAGATTAGTTCTCTGTGCCTCTGTCCAGCCGAGCCATTGAAGCGATCCCTGGGGTAAACTTTCTGTTTCCCATCCACTCATCAAGGTTTCTCTTGAAGAGGGTTAGTGAGGAGCTCTGCCTAATGTAGATTGGAATCTTGTTCCAGAGCATGGAAAGTCTCTGGGACAGGAATCTATCCCTCCAGCACGTTCTATTTATTGTTGTGGTGAGGTTTAGATCCCTGGAGCATGTGGCTCGAGGGGATATGGTTTTCTTTAGGTGGAACATATCCATCAATTCTGAGTTGGACATGGCCTTGTATGTCAGGCAGAGATCACATCTGAGTAGGTGGTATGCAACCGAGTACAGCTGGAGTTTCTTCAGTCGAGCTGCATAGGCCATCTGCTTGAGGCCAGTGATCCTCTTGGTGAGGTACTTCTGTGGTCTTTCCAGTTGTTGCAGGTGTCTTGTAAAGTACATCCCAAATGAGGCATTGTACTCTATGATGGATCTGATGAGTGATGCATAGAGGGGCCCAAATGACCTCTTTTGATCTGGATGCAAACCCTTTTGTGATTAGATGGGCCACATAGAAGGATTTTCTAACCACTTTGGCAATGTGATTATCAAAGGAGAAGTTACTATCTACTTGGGTCCCTAGATCCCTTATTACGTCTTCCGTATTTAGGGGGCTACCACTTATGTGGTATTTTGTGGGTAATTTGTTTTTTCCAAAGTGGATGGCTATGCACTTTTTGGCATTTAGCTTGAGGCCATGGTTTTGACACCAGGTATCTGTCTCAGTGAGACCCTTTTGGAAGATGTCTGTGTCAGCCAGAGAGTCGATTATAGCCCCTAGTTTGCAGTTGTCTGCGAACTTGGTCAGTCATAGTCCTCCTGTGCTTGCCTGTACCTCTGAGAAGTATATGCTGAACAGGAGGGGGTCCTAGGACTGAGCCCTGGGGAACGCCACTAGTAACCGGTTTAAAGTCAGACCTAGCTCCCACAACTCTTACCATATTGGTTCTGTCCATGAGCCAATTGGCAACTCATCTCGTGATGTAGATGTTTATGTTCAAGCTGGTGAGCTTGTCTATAATACCTGAGTGGGGAATGGTGTCGAAGGCCTTTGCAAGGTATAGGTAAGCTGTGTGGAACAATTTTCCCTCATCTATAGCCTTGGTAACTGTCTCAAAGAAGTCCACCAGGTTTAGGAAGCATGGTCTGCCCTTAACAAAGATGAACTGGGTAGGGTCCAATGTTTGGAGGTTTCCAATGTCTCTGTTAATGAGATCCATGATGATGCACTCCATAGCTTTGCAGACCAAGCTAGTCAGGCTTATAGGGCGATAGTTCCCGGGATCTGTTGTTGCTCCACCTTTGTGGAGTGGAATAACTGTTGCTGTGCCCCACTCTGTGGGCATGCAGCCTGGGGAGAGGCTGAGTTTAAATAGTGTGTTTAGGTGAGGGGTTAGCTCATCTTTGAGCTCATGCAGGATGCAGTCTGGGACACCGTCTGGTCCCATTGATGCTGTGTTTTTGGCTTTGGAGAGGGCTGTTTTAACCTGAATGTCTGTGATTTCAGGGGTACTGCATTCTTCTGGTATAGTTATGGGCCCTTTTGGGGGTGAGAGGGGGGTGAAGTTTGCACTGAACCTATCTGCCAGGATGTTGGCTATATCGGTCGATTCAGTGTATTTTGTGCCATTCTGCACAAACTCCGAGCAGATCTGTGAATTGCCACTTAGATTCTTGATATAGCTAAAGAATGCTTTGTGGTTATCTTTGGAGTCCATGGCAATTTTTCTTTCGAAGTTAGCCTTTGATGATTTTATGAGGGAATGTAGTTTCTTGCTGATACTGATCAGGGATGTCTTCCCTTCTTGGGATTTTACTCTTTTCTGTACTAGTTTCATCCTTCTATTGTATAGCTTGTTTATGGCAGGGGTCCACCAGACTGGTTTCCTTTTCTTGGAGGAGTGAGTCTTGGTTTTGTTTGGGATAGCATGATCTATGCATTCTTGTAGGTTCCCGTAGAGGGCATTAGTAAAGGATTTTGCGGCTTGGACAGCGGTATCTTTTAGCATGGAGGCTTTGAAACTTCCCACCTTGGTCTTAAGTAACGTGAAGTTTGCTTTTGAAAAGATTTTCAAGTTGGTTTCTTTGATCGTGGGTGGTGGTGGAATGTAGATATCCAGAGTGATTAGTTTATGGTCAGATCTAACCAGTGAGGGGTTGACCTCTGGTGTGGAACACCGGTCGCCCATGTTGGTGATGACCAGGTCCAATATGTTGTCACCTGTGGTGGGGTTGTTGACCAGTTGATCCAGGGCATTTGAGTTTATAAATTCTAGGAAATGTTGGGTAAGGGAGTTTGTACTTGAGTAGTTTTCCCAGTTAATGTTTGGGTAATTGAAATCACCCAATATCAGGTGTTTGGTAGAACCTTTATGTTTCCCAGTGTTTCCAGGAATGCGGAGTGGGGGTTCCTGGGACATGGTGGGTGATCTGTAGCAAGCTATAATTTGAATAGCAGTTTTGCTTGTTGTTAGATGCACGTGGATGATCTCTGAAGCATTGTGCTGTGCCACTAGCCTGGAGGTGTGGGTATCCTTGATGAATATGGATAATCCTCCGCCTTTTGTATTTTGGTTCAGGTTTTGTGGCCGAAATGTATGGTATGAGTTGTAGCCTGGTAGTGCTGCGGTGCTCTCTGGAGCCTTAAACCAGGTTTCTGTTACTGCACATATATCAATTTTCTCCATACTGAGGAGTGCCTTGAGTGCGTGCATTTTGAGGTTTAGACTTCTGGCATTGAGTAGCATTACCCTCAGTTTTTTTTTACTTGTGCTATTTACGGCAGTGGGTTTGTCTTTTGCGCCTTGCCTAAAAAGGCACTAAGGGGGTGGCAAGAGCCTTGGCCAGTATTTGAAAGCCTAAGGGTGACAGGTGCAAGCCGTCTCTAGCGAAGCATATATATATATATATATATATATATATATATATATATATATATATACACAAACATATATATATATGTATAATTGTATAAGTAAAGTGTTATTTTTTAAAACTTTACATATTCGATTTACTGAAATGTCGATCATATGGTCTCAACCATATGACATTCAAGATTTCAGTAATTCGATTATGTAAAGTGCTTCCATACATATATATATATATATATAATCTATATTTATATATATACACACACACACACACACACACACACACATATATATATATATATATATATATATATATATATATATATATATATATATATATATTTATAGGGAGTGAGAGAGAGAACGAGAGAGAGATTTTTTTTCTTGTGAACAAATCTGCAGGTCGGAGCCCTTGATCTTCAGTGGGGGGTTTCAACAGCTGCCTGCTCCTGGCAAAGAAATGACAACATATTCAAATATTTCTGTTGCATCTTATCTAGCTGGGGATGTAAGGAATCAGTGGTTTATTGGCTTAAATCACTGGGATCCATGACAAATGAGTGGTAAAACAGAAGATAAGACACAATTTGAATTGAATTCCATTCATGTTTGGAAAGATAACTAAAGCGAATGACCATAACATGATTAGGACTATTAAAAACATGCAGCTGTTTTGTCTGTTGACACTGATTCTGTATTTCTTCTCCAGACTATCTAGTTGGATTGCAGACAAGTCTTTCAGTCAATATCTTATTCCAGAATTCCTTTTTGGAACTCTCTTAGTGCACAGTGATATTGCACTGCATCCCCACACCATTCCATTCCCATGAGTCTGGTGTCCTGACCTTTGGAATAAATTTTTGAAAGCTATCATGACTTTCCTGAAGACTGTGACATGGCTCATTTAGGCTTTCAAAGCAATTCATATAACAGATTTTCGTTTTCAGCTGCACTGAATGTAGCCATCCCAAGTTTGAGCATTGACACATTGTATTTCTTTATTCTCATCTGCATTTCCCCATGTCAGTACTTTTCAATCACGTTAGCTTGAATTCATTGAAGTTTGTTTTTCCACCTCGAGACAGAGCAGCACTCCTTTTCCTTCTTCATGCACCTGAGTGATCAAACATTGTTCAGTCTGTTAATGGCACTATCACATCGAATGCTTTTCCATTGCAGAAACATTATCTGAGTGGTCAAAGCACTTATGCTCAGTAGATTAACAGTTATAAGCAGTGTACTGATTTACATTACAGTTTTCTGTGATTTCAGACAAATCTCTTTTTAATTGAGAAATATGTTATTCAGTTCCAGTAGTGTAATGGTTTCAGATATTACAAAGAATGCATCTTAATTGCAAAGAAATATCTGCTATTATTCAAAGTGCCACAATCTAAGGAATGAACACAGTCCCTTCACACCTCTACTTATCCCCAATCAAGGCATCTTTCTCTGTATAGGAATTTTATTTATTTATTTATTTGCAGTTGTTTAACCAGGATAGTCCATTGGGCCTAATGAACCTGTTTTCAATGGAGTCCTGGGGAGAAAAGCTCCTAAATACATGATACACAAAGATTAATATACACACATAGATTGCATGTAGATTACAGAGGTAAACAAACTATGCTTAATATACTCTTAAAAGCTCCTAAATACATGTTACATAAAGATTAATATACACACATAGATTGCATGAAGATTACAGAGGTAAACAGACTGATGCAAAGTATTTCAATCAAAGGAAATGATATCAAAATTTGTTTTTTTTTTTTTTTTTTTTTTTCCAGTTGG
>NC_056726.1:558901233-559046233 GCF_019279795.1 Protopterus annectens | reverse complement strand
AATTCGATTATATGCATATAATACACCTGGAGTGAATGACATGTGCTCTATAATGCCTATCTTAAAAATCAAAAGTCTATTTAGATAAAAATAAATATATATGGTTACTTAGATGTATACACATACGTATTCTGTATATAGTATTTTATGTAATATTTTTGTAACGATTATGGAAGTAGGCATGTATTTCCAGATGTATAGAATTACACTTTCAGTGAGAGATATAGGCTAACATAGATATACAAGCTGCTTTGGATTATACGATCAGTCTTTTTTACTATTTGTCTTTTCTATTGCTTTTTCACTATTTATCAAAGCAATTTTATATTTCAAATTGATGTATTAGTTAGGAATGTCTGATTATATATTTTAATATGTAGGATAGAATATAAGTAAGATTTTAACATTGTAAGGTTTTAAAATAACACTGAAATGGATGAATACCACTTTAAATAAGTGCATCAGCTGATCTAACTCTGCTATTATTTAAATGTTATAAGTTAAATTGTAAAACATCTGAAGAAGTTCAAGTACAAGCTTCGAACGAAAAGCGCTTCATAATAAAGTACCATAGCATTCAACTACAGCTGCCACGATTGTTTTTTTGGACATCAATAGGGCTTGTTGGAGGGACAGATTTGAGTCCCAGAGACTCCCCTATCTGTGGAATAGGCTCCCTCTCCACATCAAGCAGAGTACCTCATTATCCCTTTCTAAGCACAACCTGGATAACTGGATGGGAAACAGAAAATACACCCCTGGGATTCCACCTGTGTCCCTGCTGGACAGGGGCTATGGGTGCTGACTTGTCTAAACACGGGCTAAACTCTTGGCTAAGCTTATAAGGGCCTCAGGGGCAATAGTCTAACAACTGTCTATGATCCTATATCGAGTTTGTAGTTCCATGCTTATATGGAAGTCTGCTGAACTAGTTAATACTAATTAGCTATATGGTCTTCACTGGAAATGATTACATAATCTACTGTGTGTGTGTGTGTGTGTGTGTGTGTGTGTGTGTGTGTGTGTGTGTGTGTGTGTGTGTCTGTGAGTGTGTGTGTGTGTGTGTGTGTGTGTGTGTGTGTGTGTGTGTGTGTGTGTGTGTGTGTGTGTCTGATGGAGCATGTATATCTGTGAGTGGGTGTGAGATTAGAAGGCCTTTGCTAACAAGATGCATGGGCTACTAGGGAGAACATTAGAGTTTAAGGTCTGATGATACAGTCTTTGATACAGAGACATGGTAATGAGACAAAAATTAGGTCTTTCTTTTTTTTTTTTCAAATAATTTTTTATTTTCCAAATAATATAATGTTTAACAATACAATCATCAATAAACAAGTATTATAAACCTTTATATACACTATGTACAGTTGACCTGAGCAAAGGAGGGAAAAAAATTAATACGATATATGAAATTAGTAACAAAAATTTATAATATTCAATTAATAAAGTATAAAGTTACACATTAATTATTTAGGGTTCAATTTTAATGTCTCAATAAGAGTTAAAATGTTTTCCCAAGGATTGTTTGTCCATGTTTTAGGTGAAATTCTCAGTTCCTTCACCTTGATTTCTAATGTCGCTGCTTCTTCTATCGATCTCATGAATTATTCGAGTAGGTTGTTGTGAGGGCTTCCACTTTCTAGTTATACATTTCCTTGCCACAGCTAGTATGGACCAAAGTAGGTATAGATCTTTTTTATTCATTCCAATAGTATCATTAACATTTAAGAGTACTAAAGATTTGGTTAAAATAAATGTATTTGTGAATATAGCTTGGAGAAAAATAGAAATTTCTTCCCAGAACTTTTTTGTATTAATGCAATCAAAAAATATATGAGACCAATCAGTTTTACAGTTTAAAGAACATCTCCAACAAGTGGATTTATCAAGTGATTTGAATTTGGCTAGTTTATCAGGTGTAATAAATGCCTTGCGAATATATTTCCATGTAAATATTTTCCATACTTGTAAATTAAATGTTAAGTTAACAGAACATAAAAGATTCTCAGTGCAGTTTTAACTTATCTCAGCATCAGAATTTCTTTCTGTCACCCTGGTTGACTGGCCTGCATTGGACAATTAGCACAAGGGGAGAGGAATTCTCTGAATCCCATAGAATGTTAAAATATTTGTTCCCTTATTCACTTTAAGTTTATGACTGTGTGGGCAGCTAGGCCAGCAAGCTGCACTAAGCCTTATATTTTCAATTAGGTATATCTTTACCAGTGCTCAGATGATTACAATAAATGTCTCAAGTTCTCCAACAGCTGTAAGTCAATGTACTCTTACCAGCTGAGGTGGTCCCCCACTGGTTAAGGTCACACAAGCAGAGCTTATCAGCAATGAACCTTTGTAATCGGTTATATTGCCAAAAAAGCAATTACTAGAAAATTGAAATCAAAATCTAAATCAACTATATTAGAAGTAGTGAATATAGTAACAGAGATAAAACAACTGGAACTGAGATCTTTAGAAAAGGGTAGGAGCAAACTACATAGGAAAAATGGCAATTGTGGGAACAATATATACAGGGGAAGAAAGAGGTTTAAAAGAAGGCAGGACATAAATGAGCTCTGTAATGTTTTACTTAGCTCTGTAATGTTTTACTGAAAATGATTGGGTAGATTGTAAGTGATGTATAATGTTTGCAACTGGGAGTTTGTCAGTATGGTTTATGATGTAAAATGCTTGCAACTAGGACTGTGTCAGGGTGGTTTGTTTTCATTTATATAAATGTATGATTGCTTATGTTGTTAGTGATGGTTGAATAAAGATGCTTCTTGTTTAAAAAAGGGGCAGGAATTAAATAATTTATGTAATATTGCTTAGGTTATATGCTATAATGCTATATAGCAATATATGCGAAGTATAATGTTTGTTAATGTTAATTTGTTAATACAGTTTGATTACTTTTGTATAAATGCACATTTGCCTATGTCACAATTGATAATTCAATAAAGGTGTTAAAAAAATGACTTACTGTAGAAAAAATATAGCTATGTATATTTTTAAATCTGCACTGAAGATAGATAAATATTATTTATACATATTTATTTATTTATTGGCCAGACGTTATTTACATATACTATGAGGGTGATAAAAATGGGCCTGAATGTCATATTTTGTCTGGATAATTTGACTATATACAATTAGAGCTGGATCCAGCACTAGGCGACCCAGGCGGTCATCCTGGATCTCGCTGGCTGGGAGGGGGCTGCTGTAATATTTCCTTTTTAATAAGAGAATTTACAACATTTAAAACAATATGTTTTCTTTAAGGGTATGAAGAATGCCCTCTGCATCTGTCAACGCACAAACTCACTGGGGTCCTTAAGTTCCAACATTCCTGCTTCTTTTTTTCTGCATCCTTATGCTCTGATGTTCCTCCTTCCTTTCTGCATCCATACATGGAGTTTAAACATGCCTGCTGCCTGCTTTTTCTGTTCGGTTAATAGGGGCAAGGAACAAACATTTGATAAGGAGCCTGCTTCAACAGTAAGTATGGGTAGTTGTGTGCATATGTGTGTGTGTGCGTGTGCGTGTGTGTGTGTGTGTGTGTGTGTGTGTGTGTGTGTGTGTGTGTGTGTGTGTGTGTGTGTGTGTGTGTGCATGTGTGTGTATGTGTGTGTATGAAATACCTTAGTTAGGAATGGCAGGTTAGTTGATTTGCTCAGGCTCAAACCCTGTACCTTAATTGCAGGAGTGAAGAGCCTGAATCCTCTACACCAACTACCAGACTACTCAAAAATGAGTGTCAGTGCATTTCAAAGAATTGTGAGCTTCAGAGCATTTTCAAGGACGTGTAACCTTCAAGGCTTTTATGCATTTTCAAGGAATTGTGAGCTTCAGAGCATTTTCAAAGATGTGTAACCTTCAAGGGAAGAACAATTTAGTGCTGCTCATGCTAAGTCTGTTTTCAATGTGCACCTGTTTTGTTTACCAGATGGTCATCACTGTCTGTGCTGTAGCATTTGAAAGCAGTGTTAGCAGCATACTTGCTTTTGATGCAGAAGGCTGTGGATTCTACTCCCACACCATATATATGGATTTCTAATAATGTGTTGTACTTTTTTTTTGGGGAGGGGGATGCTGAAGTCCTAAGAGTGTCCTCCATTGAATGAGATGCCTAGTAACTATGAACCTTTTGTTGGTTTGCCATCCTTTCCATATTGCAATATAACCAGCTTAATTTTTTTAAATGTAAATTAGGCAATTTATTCTTCAAGAGAAAGCAGGGACTGAATTTGTAGATGAAACACTGAAATATAAAGTTGTTTGCTAGTAGCAACCTCTTCATTAATTACAGATCTCTTTAATGTGGAATTATTCAGATGGCTTTTACATCTGCAGAGACTGCATATTGACTGCTATTGGTGGATAGTAATGACAGAAGTTTGGGTTGTCTTTTATGGTTGAAATGTTTCTGGAATGGGCAGTTTTGTCATTATTGGTTCATATGTTTTGCTTCATTACATACTGGAAAAATGTTTGAAACTGCATATTTAAAACGCACTCTAACAAGTGGTGCTGTATAATACAAGGAATATAATTTAATACAATCAGGAAGGTGAATCAAAGAACACATGCATGTATGCATGGTCCTAAAATGTGCAAGGGGGCTATAGTTTGAAAACAACTGAAAGGTAAACTTAATGTTCCACTGACCAGATGCATTTTCTTTGACTGTGGGTTTCAATGCCATTTCAATGAATGTGAGTTTCAAGGGTAGAGACGTTTATGTTAATGCTAAGTCTATTTTCATTGTGAGACTGTATTGTTTTGTTTAGCAAATGTCTGTCAGTGTTTGTGCTATAACATTTGAATTCAAAGTTTTAAACAAAGTCCAAATATCTGTAATTATTGTAGAAGAAAAGAAGAAGATCCATTACTCTGCCTAGGGCATAATTTGACCATGCTTCAGCTCTGTGTACAATTAATTAATGCTGAAGAAAAAAAAGATTTAAATGAATGAAAGAGTTACACAAAACAGAAGAAAAAGTGTGTACACTTTTTTCATATTCAGTTCTGCATTTGCCAAGCCTACTGTTTATGTGGAAGGAAATAGCTGATAATTTGTCAAGGTGTCCTAAAAGGTAATTGAAATCAGTCTACCTTTTTTCATATAACATTGAAATTAATCGGCTTCATGAAATATATTTATACAGTATGGATTTTTAACTGATACAAGCCAGCAAAATGTCTGTGTGATTTCTTTGTGAACATTGCATTTTGTTAGTGCACACTTATGGCAATGTCTAAATTGCATGCCAAGCCAAGATATATAACCACTAACTGTTAACAGTCAGGCACAGCAATGTTAATGTTTATCATCATGTTGACAGGCCATAGATTAGAAAGTCTAGTTCTTTTCAGGTCATTTATTTCTACTTATACAATCCTTGCAGACTGTCCCCTTTAAATTGCTTTCTTTTTTCAGTTTGAGATTGAAAACATAAATGCTTAATAAAGTGTAATTTTAGTGTGTTCTATTTCATTTTAAGTACAGAAAAAAACAACACTTATTGCAGATGGGACTACAGGTGTCATGTGTTTTGAACTTGTGTCTAATGCAATTACTTATTAAGAAAGATTACTGTATGGATAACAGTCATGTTTCCCCCACAGAGCTGTGGAAAGGGAAAACTGCTGGCAAGCAAAATGTTGCTTGTTCACATAATATGTGAACATTATCATGTTGATGTAACCAAGAAATCAACCCAGAGATCCTAAAATACTGAACTCAGGAATTAATATTTGGCAATTTATTTTGGTTTTGTAGTTGATTGTTTCCTTGTGAGGACTGGGTCTAGATCAAATGTTTGCACATGTGGATGCAAGCACAACCTGTCGTTATTCAGCTTTATTCAGCTTCTGAGCACCCCCAGAGTAATGCTGATACAAAAAAAATGGCAACAGTTTAAAAACTGCTTCACTTGTTTGTGTCCCTACAGTTTTGCCATAGTCAGAAATCCAACCTGATTGCAACTTAGGTAAAATAATTTGTCTAAGTAAGATAATCAATATATCTTTAAGTTGTGTACCAACTAGGCAAATCTCTAGATTCAGAATTTGAATACTTTAAGACTATATACCAGCCATATTACAAATTCTGATGTAATTTAATGCTTACATTCAATGACTCACTGGCTATTCTGTTTAGAAAACATGCTTACCATCTTTCTTTATTGATTTTTCTTTTTTCAAATGTTGATGGGAGATCTGCATTGTAGAGTTATAGGGTATTACTAAGCTTACAGCCAAGGAGACCATTGAGAAGTTCAGACACATTGCCCAATATTGATGAGTGATTAATAGTGTCCTCAATTAAATATATTATTTCATGTACCTAGTAAAATTTGTGATTGACTGTCTAGTCATCCTGAAAGGGTTGCAGAGAAGTACTTTATGTGTAAGCGGATTCTATTTCAGAAGTGTTGAATGTATTTTATTGTTACCTGATGCACCAGCTGTTAAGACCTGCGATCTTGTTGTGAAGAATCTCTGAGAGCTCTGTAGTTATTTTATATGACTAGTGAGGTACATGCCAAACGATGTATTATACTCAATGTTGGGACTAATCATGGAGGAATAAAGTAGGATTATAACATTTCTGGTTCCTTCTGCATGAAATCTGCATGACTTATTATGCGAGCATGGATCTTCTCTGGATCTGTTTTCTTCCTATATCCCAAAGACATGCAGCAGGTGGATTAGGAAATCTAATTTGTCCATAGGTGGTGTGATTCTGATGAAAAGCCTGGAGATCTACTTACATTCCATACATGCCAAGTAAATCTATGGTTGACAATAGCTTTTCATTGTGTCACTGTATGAGCTGGATGTGACTTGTAAGCATAGATGGAGGCATAACTTGTCAGGACCTTGAACAGATACCATGACATGTGAGATGTAAAAGGATTCTCTAACCATGACACAGATGTGGTGGTCAAAGAAAAAATTGTTAGCGGCACAGCTACCTCAGTCTCTTATATCTGGGTTTTCACCCAAGCTTTTTATTTAAATTGTGTTAGCAAAGTCTGGCTTCTTATGCATGCCAATTTAACCAAATACTACAAGCAAACTATTATGTAAGACACAGAAAACCGAAATAGTTCCAAGTCAACTCCTTCTATTGAGGAATATCATCAGCATTCAGCAGGTTTTGTAATAATCCCCATATGGCAAAAATATGGTGTTTTAAAAGCTGTTTTTAACAATGCTGAAATACTTTGTGCAATGGGTAAATTCCAAGCTGGCTTACACATAATGGAATAGAATGGCTGCTGAGTAATGTAGAGTATAAAACATTCGGTAGAATTATAACTTGCCATGTATTTAAAATAGGTTTTTCCCAGGCTAGTGTTATAGTCACATATATAATAGCCTATAAGAAAGATTTAAATGATTTGGCATCTCTTAAACCTTGAGGTGGTTTGGTATTGAAGATTAGTGTTCTATTCATTGTATAATCAGATTAATTTCATACAGGGTTTGTAACCCTGTCTGGTTTTCTGTCTTATTAACAAAATGAAGTATCAGGAAATAACAACAGAGTAAGGTATCACCTGCCTATTTTGACATTGAACTGCTTTGTTTCACTTATGGTAGGCTACTTTGTTTATCCTCATTATGAATAAGGTAAAGAACAACAGAATTTCAATATTGCGGCAGTGGGCGACCATTCTGCATGTATAAAAATGTTCTTCTACAGCAGAGGCAAGAGAATAAGTTGAATGTTTCCTATTTTATTTGAAATATCTATCTGTGCCTTAAGAATTATAAAGGATTAGTAAATCATGAGCATTAATGATACCTTTTTAAATTCTAAATAAGTCATGGGAGAGCTAACATTTAAAAATACTCTTCCAATTTTGTCTTAAAAGTCTCTGTTAATTAAAATTATGAAAGATCTTATTCCTCATTACAGGAAAGGAAGTCTGCATACACTACTATGGTGCAATATATGCCTGGGGGGGGGGGGGGGGCTAATTGTATGAAGGTTTGATGTACAATATAAAAATCTCTGATTCTACCTCTTTTCCTTTGTCAGATAACAGCCTGGTGTCCCTAATCTGTATTCTGTCTGCACAATGATTTTTTTTTTCTTGAAATGTGTCTTCTCGAATCAGATATCATTCCCAATAGGACCTAAACAAAGCTCTGTGTAATGGCATGATGATATTTAATCTTCCTTATTGCTTTGAACTCAACTATATAAAATACTGTCCAGAGGTGTGTTAATAACAGTGTCCATTGATGAAAACTGATTCAAGTGGTCAGGCTATACCATTTGCCAGGATGTCAAATTCCCATCACCACTGGTTACAGTCAATGTATTTGTTTATATACAGATTTAGCAATCATTTTATTTATTTATTTGTTGACATTTGATTACCAGGAAAGTCTGACTATGTAGGTGCCCATTTTCATTGGAGGCTAAGGGAGAAAAGTTTTAAAGTATTGCATAAAATTTTAAGAACAAACATTTTACGGGCTTTATAATTAATACAAAAACATCCATAGTCTAAATAATTATACTAAATTAGACAGACCTACTTTATATTGTCAAAAATACACTTATGCAAAATTCACAATGTCGAGACCACTTTGCTGAAACAGCATGTTATCGAACACCCATAACATCACAATTTTACTCTGGGAAACGAACCACTTCTCTACCAACACAGAAAAAACAAACTGAAGCAAATCAAACCCCCCCACAGCCCCCCACACCCCCCCTAAGTAAACATACCAACTCTGAGATTGCACTAAAGCGGAGAAAAGGGCAAAGTTTACCATGGTGACCCAGTTGTTCATTTCCCAGAGTGAAATTGCAATGTTCCAAGTGTTCGATAACATGCCATTTCAGCAAAGTGGTCTCGACGTTGTGAATTTCGCATAAGTGTTTTTTTGATAATATAAAATAGATTAAATTAGACATAAGGTGAAACATTGCTAAGAAACAGACGCAACTTATATGACAATAATTTAAAATTTAGAGAAATTAAAGGTATGGTAGTATAATATGAGCAGGAATTGCAATGAAAATTGCGAGACAAAAAGGGTTATGGCATAATTAGATGGTTGTCAGGGGAAAGACATTGATTGAGGTTAGGAAGTGAATAAAGAAGGGGGAGTAAGGAAGTGTAAAGTATTAAATAGGGGCTTGTTCATATTTAGGGATAATGTTTATCCGGAATACATGCATTTAATCGAACGTTAGTTGTCCGATGTACTAAATGTCGAAGGCAGTGACCCAAGTTTACACAATGTCGAATTTCCAAACGCCGAATCCATGATCACCGAATGCCAGCCAGGCAAATATCGCCCCCTTCTTGACCCATGGTAGCGCTTGATTTGGTGGTTGAGCAGTCGGAAATGTCAAATTCAGTGTTATGCTCGACATTCTGACCATTCGCCAGTGTGAGATTCGACATTTAGGTTCGGAAAAAGTTGGTGTCTTCGACTAAATGCATGTATTCCAGTTTATCCTGGTGTTGAGCAAGAAATGAGATAGATTTTGACTATTATATCTTTCAGAATGGTTTTACAGAAGTGAAGGGAGAGCATTGACATGATAGACATATTTAAGGAGTTCCAGGCCTTTGAAACATGGCATGAGTACAGAGCGTGCCCAGCAGATTTGATAGGTTTATGGACAGAGAGAAGTTTTTGGTCATTGGGTCATACTGACTGAGTAAGAAAGGTAATTGCCATTGCTTCAGTTGGACTCATCACAGCATAGTTGTCATCTCAGATTGGATATTTCAAAGGATGGGGTAGCACATCTGAAAATGTATAAGCTAAGAGTGATAGTTGTTATTTTTCTCTTTGTTGTCTGTTTTTTTGTGTCCATCAAGCCTTATCCTTATTGGCCCTTTCATTCCTCCATTCCACCAAGCATCTGAGGACACAGGAATGGGAGATTAAAATCAGTGATTACCTGATCAGTGCCTGGAGTCTTTTAATGCTCCTAGCTCCACCCACCTCATGGCAGTAGAAAAGAATACCATTATAGTGAAACCTGCAGTATAGATAGACAGAGAGCTAGATAGGAATGCAGTCCTTGACAGGCTGAAAAGTCTGTCCTTCAACCCATTTACTGCGTAAAACTTTAAATGGCCTCCACAAGGTGGCAGGAGTGCAACAGAGTAAACCACATTCCATTGCCCTGAAATGGATGAGAGCGTAAATTAATATCTGTCACTTACTCCTCCAAAGCCCCAGGACTAAGCTGGTTCTCAGCTTAGGCTAACTAAGTGAACCTGAAATACAGAGCTTTAGTCAAGGTTTTATCTCTTTGAAACACAGACTATGTAGTGAGTAGAGTCTTCTTTTTCTTTTGGCTTTTCTCAGTTATGGGTCGCCACAGCAGATCACCTGTCTGCTCATGATTGGCAGTGGAGTTTTACAATGTCGAGCTGCCAGCCCAGCACCCAACCTTCCACAGAAGGCACACACACACACACACACACACACACACACACACACACACACACACACACACACACACACACACACACAAAACTTAGAGTGTCCAATTCACCTACAGCATGTCTTTGGGATGTGGGAGGAAACCGGAGCACCCAGAGGAAACCCATGCGACCACAGGGAGGACATGCAGACTCCGCACAGAAGGAACCCCAGCTGAGGATCGAACGGGAGAACTTCTTGCTGTGAGGCAGCAGTGCTAACCGCTGCACCACCATGGCTGCCCATATAGTGAGTAGAGTGAAGAGTGATTTTTTTTTTCCCTACAGTTTGCACTGTGTTTGCAAAAAGTGAGAGTGAAGAAAGAAAATGACAAAGAAATCACACTTTTTGTTACGGTTTGAATAGATGCATTACCCCACTGTTCATTAACAAAACTTTTGCTGGCTAGAGCTGTGTTTAAATGCGTCTTCTGAATGTCATACATCCAGACAACATTGTTTTCTTTATACAAACTTGCTCCTTAGGTACTTATTATTTTAATTTTATTTTTATAACTGTTTAATATACAAAGCATAAAATGAACATGATTTAACATGCTACAGGAATCTTACTATTCTCATTCTGAAAACATAAATTAGACATTAAATAAACACAAGGCTCAGCTAGCTGGAGGGAGATTATAATTTGATTTAAGTATTTGGATTTAGAAATACAGTATTTTACCACTAGCAGAAAATAAATTTAATACTAACCTTGTGAATGGAATATAAAATGTAATGCTGGCATCTACTGGGGTCATATGAACCTAGACATTTCTTCTAAATGATTTCTAAAGCTATAGACATGAGCCCGCGCGCGCACGCACGCGCACACACACACACACACACACACACACACACACACACACACACACACACACACACACACCAACTGAGTTTATTACAGGGCTGTGTTATGGGGAAGACTTCAATGGAAATATGTAAGATTAAACTGGAAATGTTTATTTAAAAATCCTATCTCTCTTACTTTCTGCTATTATTTTGATAAGTATTACAGACTGCAATATTATTTTCTGTAAGTCTTTCAAGAGGCTGTATTCTAAATGAAGTTATTCCCAAGGCTGTACTCTACCTCGTGCTTTTCTGATTTGTCTAAACATAAGCAGGTGAAAAAGAACAACTAATTGTTTCCAAAATGAGCACAGGCGCATGTCAAATCATGGATGTCTATGTTTGGTTTTAAAAGCTACTTCTCCTTTGCTGTCCTGATGCCTTGGGTAAGTAATTGGGAATGAAATAGATAAATAGATATACAGACAGACAGACAGACAGACTTATGGACAAAACCGGCAAGCTGATCCAGTATTGTTCTGACCCCCCCCCCCCACATATACTGTCAGTGCTGTTCATTTATTGTATGAGGAAGGCCCATATGCTTGAACTACGTCTGCTAACATATCGGAAAATTACTTTTCATTGGTAATGATGCATTTTGTTATCCATCATATAGTTGACACACATCAGCAGTAGGTTACTACATAGTGACAGCTCATTCATAATCCACTTCTGACATACTTGGTAACATGCGGCATGTGACCTGTGTAATCCCAGCGATAGTATTGCAGAAATGACAACATTTTCCCTATAATGCTGCAGTACATCTTTGGACTCTGCCAGAGGTTTTGCAGCCTGATCAGCAGGTTTTAGGCTATCCCATGCATAGGTAATGTGATTTATTAATGCACAGTGTTTATGAATTACATTATTTATTACTTTATTCAGAGGAGCAGTCTTGCCCTGCCTGTTAGAATGAGGACACTGATACGAATCAGACTGAAGTGTATTCCCTAGCCATTTGCAGTGAACAAAATACACTGTCTTGTGTTGTACTTATTTTGATTGTAACTAAAACATTGCAGATAAAATTCATTGCTATGGGTTCCAGTAGACTTGCCATGAAGATATCATCTTTGTGCTCACTGTCATTGTACTGTTACTCATGTCACTAACAGATGTACATTCTTACTGCACAAGTTGTGTATTTTTTTACAAACTAGATCATTTTGATCACATACCAAAATATGTATGCAGCTTGCAGTTAATTGCAGGATAACACATATTAGGTGAATATCCTAAACATTTCTTGGAAGTATGAAAGTCATTACTATTCAAAATAATGTAATGCATTTTTACACTTTTCAAATACAGACCAAACATGCAACTAGATGGGTACTTTGTGTGGAATAGGGAAAGCAGAGGATATGTAAGGAAGAATGCAACTGTAAAATATGTGCTGTTTGTGTAAGCTGATGGTGGTTATTGCCTTAAACTTGGTCAGACAGTTAAACGATGATCATGGATTCAGAAAACTCCTCTACAACTGTGCTATTTGCCCATCATGGGTTGGTCAATTAGCACGGCAGAGAGAAATTCAGAGTTAGACATGATAAAGTCACGTCGAGAATTACCTAATTAGCAGTTTTTGACCATGTCTATGGATTGAATGTTGCTCTGTGAGACCTCAATAAGTATCGTTCTTCCAAACACCCATGCATCTTGGTAGCATGGGTACATCTCTATAAGCACACAGAGAAACACATGCACAGACAGACACACAGACGTACAGACACACAGACACACACCCATACATACACACACACACACACACACACACACACACACACACACACACACACACGTGTGCAAAGAAACGCACACACACACACACACACACACACACACACACACACACACACACACACACAAATCCGCTATCTCTCACCACCCCATACAGACACCTACCTACAGAGGCACACATACACACAAACACACACACACACACACACACACACACACACACACACACACACACACACACACACACACACACACATTCAGGAAGCTGCAGATTAGCCTCTCCTCTACAACAATGCTATTTGCCCATCATGGGTTGGTCAATTAGCACAATGGAGAGAAATTCAAAGTTAGAAATGATAAAGTCACGCTGAGAATTATCTCATTAGCAGCTTTTGACCATGTCTCTGGATTGAATATTGCTCTGTCAGACCTGAATAAGTATCATTCTACCTAACACCCATGCATCTTGGTAGCAGGGGTACATCTCTACATGCACACAGAGAAACACATGCATAGACAGAAACACACACACACACACACACACACACACACACACACACACACACACACACACACACACACACACACACACACACACACACACACACACACACACACACACACACACACACAGATGTACAGGCACATCGACACACAGCCATACGCATGCACACATGCACACACACACACCACACACGAGCGTGCACACACACACGCACACACACGCTCACACATGCACGCACACACACACACACACACACACAGACATACAGACACATAGACGCGCGTGCACACTTACACACATGCACACATGCACACACACACACACACACACACACACACACACACACACACACACACACACACACACACATAGGCACACACACACACACACATTCAGGAAGCCACAGATTAGCCCCTCTGCATCCACTCACATTCCTAGAGTAACATTTTACTCAGTTGTTCTGAAAAATATGGAGCCTTGGAAATGTCTGAGGAAACCACATGACCACCTGATATCATTTACAGCCCTGGACTGTTGAATTAGCGTGCTGCCTCCGCAGCACTGCTGTCCAATCTAAGGCCCTCAAAAGGGGGGATATCATTGGTAGAGTGGTCTCAATTTAAATGTCTTACCGTAGTATAGGAACCTTCTAAGATAAGGCTTTTGTATCATGGCAAACCTTTCTGAATTCTACCCATAGGTTATACAATTAACGTTATTTTCCCTGCTAGGCAAACTTGGAAGCAATCTCAGATCTAGCAATAGCCAGATAATGCCTTCTGACATCACCATTTTTGGTCTGGCTTCACTTTGAGCCGAATTACTTTGAACTGTGGCTCTTCCATTACAAGTTACCTTGAAATATTGAGTATTGAGTTCAGACTATGCTTATGTCAGTTTGTAGCTCAAAGCTCATCACTGAGAACATGGCACCTTGTCAGCATTGGCTATTTTCTTCTATTCAGCAAGTCCAAATTTGCAGTGACAACAGCAGAGAAATAGTCCATCTATTTGAAGTACAAGGATGTCCACAGTGTCTACTTCATGCAATTAATTGCACAATATTATTCCTCTACAAAAGAGTACATAGCTGGTGCCCCGCCTTTTACCATCATTCAATCATGACAGATCAGTTTATCCACAGGATATGTGACATTTCCCTATTCCTTCAAGAGAGGAGGTTCTTCTTCTTTTTTTTAAGTTATACGTAAACCAGTTATATATGGATCAGAACCTTAGCTGGATTATCTAGTGCTTGGTGCAATTTCCTAACACCATTGGCATCTTCAACCCGTGCCTCTTGACAGCTTGGACCCGAGGCCATCACTCCCTTTACTCCAGCCTACTTAATGTTCTGACATGGATCTTTAAACATGAATGACTCAGCTAGGGAATAATTATTTGTCACAGACTAGATGTAAGCAAGCAATAATGCCTGGCAGGATGTGCTATTAGGGAAATAACTCCTGCCCATGGGTGTTGCGAACCCCAGCACTGCAGATGGAGAGCCACTACACCCCTGGAACATACCCTAGAAGGCATTTTATGGTTAATTATGTATTGTGTTACTATATACATTTTATATTTTTGCTGTAAAACAGTTTCTCTACCTAATGTTTCAAATTTACTGTAGCATATGGAATTGTTTGTGACGGAATTATTTTACATCCAAAATATAAGTTGTGTAAGTAGTTATTCTGTACACGCACACACACACACACACACACACACACACACACACACACACACACACACAATCTCTCACCTCCATACACACATCTGCCTACACGCACACACACCATACACACACACACACACACACACACACACACACACACACACACACACACACACACACACACACACACACAGACATACACACACACACACACACACACACACACACACACACACACACACACACGATCTCTCACCCCCATACACACATCTACCTACACAGACACACACACACACACACACACACACACACACACACACACACACACACACACACACACCACATCAGTCTGTCACCCCCCCCCCCATACACACACACAGACATGCACACACACACACGGGATCACTACGGAATACCGAAATTCCACAATCCCAAAATTCTGAATCACGAGGACAAGAATTTCGAGACTGCAGAATCTCGAACATAGTTAATAGGGATTGCCATACAGTGCGGAATGGGAACTTTGCCGTTCACTCCACTGTAGTGCGATCTAGAAGTTGGTATATTTAAGTTGCAGGGTGTGTGGGGGTGCAGGAGGGACTTGCCCCCCCCCCCGCATGCACGTTAAAATAGTTTGTTGTATGTTTTCCTTTTTTTTTTTTTTTTTAAGTTTTGAGATTCCGCAATTATGAGATTCTAGTCCTCGGGATGCAGAGTCCCGGGATTGTGGAATTTCGGTATTCTGTAGTGATCACACAGACACACATTTTTTTTTTTTAATTTTACACTTGCTAAACAGCAAAGCACTGTTTAGAAACCATTAAAAATGGCAACTATTTGCTTTTTTTCTGTCCAAGTTTCACAATAGCTTAATATGCTAGTTGTCAGCGGACATTACTTGTATATTAACACCTTGCCAGAGAATGTTCATTCTCCTTTTAGGGTGAAGATGTCATTTCCCTAGCAAAGAATGACATATCTTTGTTGTCAGAAGAGCAAACAGATGTTTCTCCTCTCCTGGCAAAAGTCATCAGCTTTACAACTTCTTGATAAAAGCTGAAAAGACATGAAGTGAAAGTTTTTAAATCTATATGGAATTTAGTTGTATTTAGATGATGTAATCCTATGGTATTTCATAAAATGATATGATTTCAAAAACAAATTATATCAAAAGCAGAACAGCACAAGTTTATGCATGGCTATGCAAGACATACACAATGAGATCATTTAAAATATATACATGTGTTCCATATATCTAGTATAACACAGTATGTCTTACTCTCAGGAGAATTTTAAACTCTTTTTGTTCCTACATAGGAAGATAACCTATATGTTCTGAGTCAAGCTTTCACAGCTAGTTTGTTCAACAGTCATGAAAATTTAAGTTTTTCTGTCTTAACTAATTCCCTCCAATGGAGCTCCGGAATTTTGCACTGTAACGTCCAATGGACAGAGCCTCAGCCTTTTGACAGAATCAAATTATGTCCTCATATTTCAAACAAATGCTCATATATGTGGAACCACAGGGATTATGAAAGAAGTATAAATGACAAACTCTTCAGCACAAACTATTTTTATAGTGGTAGTCTTCTTTCGGTTCTATGTCTTAAATTAGATCTTATAAGTCACAGTAAACACAGTAAGTATTACGCTCGTAATATTTTGTAAACAACTTACAATATCTCAGCATGCTTCCAGTATCATTTTATTCATCTAGCTGAGAGCTTTCATATGAGGTTAAGGAGTTCTGTCTCTGTTACTTGGTTGTTGAGATATTTAGAAAACTGTGAAAATTATATGTATATTAATTAATATCATAAAAACCTGCACAAGACAGATGTCAAATATTAATGCAGTTGAGTTTGCCACTGTATAAGCTTTAAGATGAAGTCTTTTAAAACCTTGTACCTCCCTGCGATCAACTGAAATTTAAAAGACATGCAGGTAGGTGCGGGTCTATATCAGAAGCACAAACTTTCAAAAGTTCAAGTCTCATATGGTCGTCACCATATGAGCGAACTTTTGAAAGCTTGCAAGTTTCAATGGAGATCGTCGTAAGGAATATTTCCTTAACTTCACTGTAGTGCGATCTCAGAGTTGGTATATTTAGGTAGCAGAGGGTGGGGGTGTAGGGAGGTTTGCCCACCTGCTCAGAGCATTCAGGTAGTTTTTTTTTTATTTTGTTTATTTTTATTATACGGTTGATGTTCTAAAACTTTTCTTATATGGTGTCGATCATATGAACTTCAATGTTTTAAAACTTTGAGCATATAATATAGACCGGGTAGGTGCATGCGTGTGTGGGTGTGCCTTATCTGAAGTTCTGGCACCGGGCTGTCAACTTGACACCATAAAAATCACTGCCAATCATAAGCGGACTGGAGATTTGCTGTGGGGACCCCTAACTGGGAAAAGCTGAAATACAGACAGAATACATAGCATGGTTTTGGAATTATTGATGCAAATAAAAACACTGAAGAAAGCCTGTTGGCTGAAACCAGACTGGGATGTACACTACCTTATGGATTTATATTAAATTGATGTATTAACCTTATTGTTTTTTTTGCTGCTGGCACTTTTTGTTTACTCATATTGGTCCTAGCCGTGCACCTGGTCCTACTTGTGGAGGTTTTGTTTCTGGCAAATATGAACAAGCAATAGTTGATGCCTAGAGATGTCAGTAGGAGGTAACTGTAAATGCACCTGGAGTAGTCACTCGGATGTAATGAGATAAGAAAGTTTTGCTTATTTTGTCTGTGATCAGTTGCTCTATTGTCTCTAACAACAAACCCTAGTTATAATATCATTGGTGCTGATTTAGTGTTGTCTGATTAATTTATATCAGTGTAGTAGCTATGCGTAATAGAGCTGGTGTTTTTGTATTAAAACATTTATCTAGGGACATCCTGCATTATGAATTCACTTCAGAAATGTACCATTTTACTTTGATTGTTATGTAAATTTAATCATTTTTAAGCAATTACATGCGCGTATGCAGGAACACCTTCCTTTTCTATAATACTAACTCTAATAAATTAGCTCAAAGCTCTGACTGTTGTTCCATTCCCAGTGACTGACTGATCTTTGAGATTAACAGTCTGAAGTACCATCAGTACTTGTAGTGAAACTGATAATGCATAGTGTTTCTGAAACTGGTGTGATGTGTCACATGGATAAGAACAGATGGCCCAACATTCTAGCTGCTTTAAGCCATTTATTATCACGGTGCCCTACTCTGCCACTGATATCTATGTGATAAAAAAGATACTCAGTCAGTTTTGTTTTCTAAAATAATTATATCTGAACGATAATTTATATAACAAGTATGCAGTAATAATGACAGCTCTTCCAGTACTGAACCCAGAAAGTGCCAAGTCTATTAGACCTATATTCCTGAAATAAGATTTGTTTTATTTATTGACACTTTGTTGACTGGGTTAGCCCCACTAGGCCAGCACCTTCTTTACAGGGGACACTCAAAGTGGTATTCATACTGACCAGAAGTTTGATCAGGGCACCATCATCTGTCTCCCCAGAGAATGAGTATGCAGGCAAACACCAATCACTATTATCCCCCAGAGGTGTATCCCCTTTGTGCTTGTGACACCCCACCACTGGCCCAGTAATCAAGGGCCTCAATACTCACCACTAGCACCAGTGGGGGATGTACACTGGGAGGATGACAGGTACGCACATCCATATTTCAGATGCATCTCTCTGCATCAAGTGCAATTTCCCTTAAGAGCACACAGAGACCACAGTCAGTCTGGGGCTGTTTTTTCCCTCTTTCTCCAGATCCCCAATAAGACTACCCACTGGCACAGCTATAGAGTTGAGATCTCAGCTGAGTGGCCAAACCAAGACCTCCAATACTTTCTCTGTCCAACCAGTGCTTAGTGTCCCTGCCAAAGTAGCTGACACATACTCTTTGAGGTTTGATTTATACACACACACACACACACACACACACACACACACACACACACACACGCACGCACCTGGGAAAGGCTAGCACAGATTTACTAGCTATGTCCCCTTCTGCCCAGACTATAAGATAGTTATTACTGCCACCAGCCAACTCTTTATCAGCTTTAGAGACCTTAACACAGGGTGTTCAATCTTAATGTGTACTGCTACTATCAATACAAATGGTAGTTTGACCAAGAGCAAGGCTATTAGGAGTGGTCTACACAGTGTCACCAAATAATATGCAAGTACTCTCAGAACTGAAATATGTCTCACAAAGATCAGCCACAATGAAAGGTTTAAATATATTTAATAATAAATATTAAAAGAACAAGACAATACACAGTATATATTTACAGTGAAAGCAGAGTTCAAAATCACAGTAAATATTTAAAACAACATTGCAGGACAGTCTCATTTCAATAAAGAAAAACATCTGCACTAAGCATTGCTATATTCCTGACTATACCTAAGAGCATTACTATACCCTAGTGCACATACTTAATTAGAGCAGCAAGGCAGATGTGTAGTGCATGTCTCTTGATGCTGTCAGGTCAAAGACAGAATACAAAATGCAGACTCTGTCTGTCAGAGAGTTCTTAAATTAATATCTCAAATATTACTGATGGGATAGCTTGCAGAATGAAATCTTTTCTTGTCATCTGACTCTATCCCAGGTAAAACTCCCCACTGCTAAAAGCTAGCAGTATTTAGCATCTACCCGTGAAAATACATAGACACGTTTTTTTCCCCTCAGATCTTTGCAAACCCTGGAAGTCATAAAACAATAAAACACTTCCAAGACAATGCAGAAAACTTCTCTAGTATAGACATTATGTCTTCTGTTGCACTGAAACTGAAAGATAACATCTTTTTATGGCCCAGCCATAAAGTAATTTAATTTCATCTATTTTTCTGAAGTTTTGCAATTTAACCTTCTGTATTATGGTTTCCCCTGTTAAAATATATACATTTAAACAGTTACAATAGTGTATGTACATTTCTATTCTCTTCCATTAGGGTACACTGTGGATACATTTCAAACAGCACTTTGTAAAATAACTCTTCAGAACACGTCTGTACAAACCATCTTATATGACATACATATATGAATCATGTTGATATTCACAAATTACATATAATTATTTACAGAATTCCAGCTAGCTGTGCTGGCAGTACCTCATTTGCCACAGTGCTAAATAGTCACGTGACAATCCTTTATGTTGTGTCTTCATGGAGGAAAGAGACCCTGACTAGTAGTGCAGTGAGACAGGAATTTAAGGTGTGAACTACTGCATATTTTAGGCAAGTAACAGAATGGTGAGATACAGTAGGAGATACAGATGCCATCATTTGGAAGTATGTCCCTACAGAAACAAAGACAGTCAGAAAAGTTTTTAATAGTGACATTTCTTCTTAATACCTTATGGGTGTGATATATGTCATTCACTGTGCTCAAGATATAAAGGCCTTATTTCTTTTCCAGGATGAAAATTGAGACTTTCTCCTTCAAGTTGTTCATAGGCTCATAGGTGTGTACTAGGCTAATGGCCCTGGAGCCTTTACAAGACTAGCCCATAGCATTACCCTGGCAACGTGCCACCCGACCTTAGTTTCCAGTGCCTCTGCCGAGTAGAGTCACTGGAGTGATCCCCATGATGAATTTTCTATTTCCCATCCACTCATCAAGATTGCTGTTGAAGAGGGCTAGTGAGGTGCTCTGTTTGACATGTATGGAAAGTCTATACCATACCATAGGCAGTCTCTGGGTTATGAACCTGTCCCTCCAGCACATTCTGTTGATTGTGGTAATGGGGTTGAGGTCTCTGGAATGTGTGGTGCAGAGGGATTGGGATTTCTTTAGATGTAGCATTTCTAACAGAGCTGGATCAGGCATGGCTTTATAAGTCAAGCAGAGATCGCCTCTAAGTAGGCGATATGAGACAGAGAATAGTTGGAGTTTTTTAGTCTGTCCATATAAGACAAGTGTTTAAGGCCTAGGATCCTCTTTGTGTGGTACTTTTGCGGCCTCTCCAGTTGTTGCAGGTGTCTAGTGAGGTACATGCCAAATGGGGTATTGTACTCGATGACTGGCCTAGTGAGGGAAGAGTAAGGGGAGACAATGACCTCTTTCTTCCTGGATGCAAGACCCGTAGTAATGAGATGTGCCATATAGAAGGACTATCTGAACACAATGGCAGTATAGTGGTCAAAAGAGAGGTTGCCGTCAACCTGTGTTCCCAGATCTCTTATAATGCCTTATGTGTTCCGTAGACTACCATCAATGTGGTAGTTCATGGGAACTGGGTTTTTCCAAAGGGGATGATGACGCATTTTTTGGCATTGAGCTTAAGGCCATGGTTCTGACACTAGTCGTTGGTCTCAGTGAGGCCTTTCTGTAGGATGTCAACATCACTTGGGGAGTTAATAATGGCTCCCAACTTGCAATCGTCTGCGAACTTTGTCAGCCAGAGTCCCTTTGTGTTGGACTGGACTTCTGAAAAGTAGATACCAAACAGGAGAGGATCCAGGACCAATCCCTGTGGGTCTCCACTCATGACTGGTCAGCAGTCTGACTTGGAGTCAGTTGCTTTCAAACTGTGGGTTCTATTTGTGAGCCAGTTTGCAACCAGCCTAGTGGTATAGGGGTTGATGCCTAGCTTAGTGAGTTTTTCTATGATTCCTGAATAGGCAATGATATCAAAGGGCTTGGCCAGATTAAGATAGGCTGTATGAACCACCTTGCCTTCATCCACACCTCTGGTGACTGACTCAAAGAAGTCGACCAAGTTGAGCAGGCATGATCTACCCTTTACAAAACCAAACTGTGTGGGATCAAGAGTTTGGAGATTTCCTATATCCTGGTTTATTAGGTCCATGATGATGCGTTCCATAACTTTGCGTATCAGACTTGTCAGGCTAATGGGGCGATAGTTCCCAGGGTCTGTAGTCTTGCCTCCTTTATGGAGAGGGATGACTATTGCAGTGCTCCATTCAGTAGGGACAAAGCCTGAGCTGAGGCTGTGATTGAACAGGGTACACAGGTGAGGTGTCAGTTCACTCTGTAGTTCATGTAGAATACAGCCAGGGATATTGTCAGGTCCCATAGAAGCTGTATTTTTGGCCTTAGACAGTGCTGTTTTAATCTCTGCAGCAGTAATACTGAGTACCTTGCAATCTACTGGTATTGTGATTGGTCCTTTGGGGGGTGGAGAGGGGAAAAGTTGGCACTGAATCTGTCGGCCAGTATATTGGCAATATCTGTTAGCTCGATATAGGAGGTACCATTGTGCAATAGCGCAGAGCAAAGCTGGGTATTGCCATGGAAGTACTCTACATAACTATAGAAGGCCTTGTGGTTGTCTTTACTATCTGCTGCAATTCTGTTTTCATAGCTAGCTTTAAGAGGAACTGATGAGGGATCTCAACTTTTTGTTGAGGCTGATAAGGGAGTTTTTCCAGTCTTGGGACTTCACCTTATTCCAAATCAGTTTCCTTCTTCTGTTGTAGAGTTTGTTTATGACAGGGGACCACCAGATTGACTTCCTTTTGTTGCAGGGGAGCATCTTGGTTCTATTGGGTATATCGAGATCCATACATTTGTGTACGTGTTCATACAGTGCATTGGTGTATGATTTGGTGGTCATGCAGTTCTTCTCCATTTGCATGGGTGGCATGAAGTTAGCCACCTCTGTTCTTAGGAGCCCAAAGTTAGCTTTGGAGAAGTTTTTCATGGTGGCTACCTTTGCGGGGGTGGGGGTGGGGGATGTGGATTTCCAAAGTGATTAGTTTGTTATCGGATCTAACCAGAAAGGAGTTAACTATTGGTTTAGAGCAACGTACACCTATGTTAGTAATGACCAGGTTAAGGATGTTGCTACCTCTAGTAGGGGTAAGAACGAGCTGGTTGGAATTAATGAATTCAGGGAAATGTTGGGTAAGTGTATTGGTACATGAGTAGCTTTCCCATTTAATGGAGGGGTTGTTGAAGTCGCCCAGAATGAGTGTGTTAGATTGGACCCTAATATTCTGCAGGGTGCCTAGGAATGTGGAGTGAGTGTCTTGGGACATGGTTGGAGACCTGTACCAGACTACGACCTGAATTACTGTCTTACCCAATGTTAGTTATTTCGTATGTGAAAAAAAATCAATACTTTTTTATCAGATATTGTCTCTATTTCATTTTAAGTTTATTCACTTGTTAACTGGTTAAATGAACTGTGCCAGATTGGCAATGGAAAAAAAATTTGTTGGTAAATGTGCCATACTAAGGCAGTGAAGACTAAATCAACACAGTACAACACAAAACAATACAACACAGAGACACACACACATGTACACACACACACACACACACACACACACACACACACACACACACACACACACACACACACACACACACACACACACACACACACATCTAGAGTGATTCTAAATCATTAAGCATTTTCTACAATCCCTTCTTGTCACATTTCTTTCATCTAAGGATACTTGGACTTTTAAGCTATACTTGCACCCTTTCTTTTATTAGGAAGATAAGATGCTGCACTATGCCTAATATTATAACTGTATATGCAATTGTACTTTGATTTAGTAAGCCACAGTTAATTAGGCATGGGACTGCTGCACACCATAGAAACCCATTATTTGTTTTGGCTTTTAGCACAGAAGATTAAGGCTATGAACTGTTAATGACATATTTCCTGTAGTTTAGGGCTCAGTTCCCACAACCTCAGTTTGCCCCCTGTATGATGGTAAGTAAGTCACTTAACCAGACAGTATTCCTGGGCTAAGAGTGTAAAAGGTCCATGTCAATCAATGCTTTACAGTAGTTAACAAATTCAAATACAATACTGAAATCAGGTTTATTTATTTAGAAGTATGCACAGACCTCATATCAGATTTGTTTACTATGTACAGTCCTGATATTACAATGGTCATGTATAGTAATGACACGCCTGCTGAAGCTGTCCAACAGGATCATGGTGGTGGGAGTCAGATGGCATCAATTCAACAGATGATTCACTAGTAGGATCTAACCCAACATCTTCCAACAGCACTGTAGCTGAAGACCAGTTCCCTCACTTTACTACAGTTTTATTATGGCTCCTTATAAGGTTCATTTACTTCATTTCTTGGCACAAACACTTGCTCTGACAGTTTCAGGGAATATCTGTGATTTCAACAGTACAGCTGCATAACATCCCTTGTAGTGCATAAGATGTCATATTTGGGTGTGGTACATCCACAGTTACCCGAGTCTGTGACTTCTGATCAAAATTCTAATCCAGCATCATTCTCACAAACCCCTCCCTTTAATCATGACAAACTCTTTCCTCCTCTGCCATAAAATTTGCTTTCTTCTCTGTAAAAGTTTTACTGCTATAATTCTGCTTCAGGAGCTAATAGGGGAATGATGTATAAAGCTGTATTTTAAGTCTTCCGTCCATCTATAATTAATATGGAGAAAGCTCTGCAGCCTGTAATGGTGTATTCCTGTACTGCAGTAATGCTAAACAACAGCCCATTTGTTTCAATACATATTAAGTCTATAGAATAGTCTTAGTTTGAGTGACATGCTGAAGTTGCCAATTATTGTGTGGATAACTTGGATTTGACATAGCATGCTCAAATTCCAAAGCATTGGAAATGCTTTTGAACTACTGGAATCTAAAGTATGGGATGTTGTCTGACATGACTTGTTCTATGCCTTGCCTTGAGAATATTTATTTGAGGACATTAATCACTAACACAGTTGTAATATTTAAAGTAGAATATTTCCAGATATTCATAACTGCCTAGCTGTCATGCCAAGAGTGGATTAATTAATTAATGCAAAGAAGAAAACTGAGGCTGTAGTGGTGGAACAAATAAACTCACATTTCAACTACAGCAATAATAGAACTTTGTGAGGTATTAACTCTTCTTTCTGTTCCTTGTCCCCTGGGCCTTACCCAATAGTTCCCCTTCCTTTGCTCATTTGACACGTTCATTCCACTCTTGGGATGACAGCTAGGCAGTTACCAGATGAGCAAAAACTCTGGGGCCCTTTAGTTCTCTAACAGTCCTGCCTAATTAGCACACTTACTTGTACTGCATTTCTGAATTATACCTTTCAAAGGAATAGCAGCCCCATCTCTAAGCTGGTGAAGACTGTGTGTAAAGAATTCTTGAAACTTAAATAAAAATAAATAAAGGCATGAAATTTCTGACAAGCAAAAACAATGGCTAGAATTTATTTTTCATTCGGCACATATTCAATCTGGGTCCCTATTATTTCACTGAAAGAACAGATCATCGAATGGCATTTCGAACAGCATTTTATCGAACATGCTGCTCATTAAACTGTTCTTACTGAGATCGCATTACAGTAAGGATCAGGAAATTTTCTCTTTCCCCACTGTAGTGCAATCTCGGAGTTGGTATATATAAGTAGTGGGTGTGGGGCAGGCCCCCACATGAGAAGGGTTCGATGAACCGCATTTCTGATGAAATTCTGTTCAATGATCTGATGGTTCAATGGTATAACATAGACCCATTTAGTCTGTATATATCAGAGTTCTTGATTCAAAAGTAACACATCAGCTCTGTTCCAATAACACTGCTCTTAGCTCTATCTGGCTTGCTTGTGCTATAGTATAATTGGCAGGAAAACATCATCATATGTAAGCGTTCACACGGTAGTTACTAGACTTTCAATAATTCATAGAAGAGAATCATATGAAATACAAGGTAACTGGGCCCTGTGGCCATTTACGCCTTGCCAGTGACCCCCCCCCCCAAGATCAGTCATATCAGGTGTGAATTTGTAGATATCCATTCAGTTGGCCAACTCCTCTTTGAAGATAGAAATTATGATGCATTGCTTAATCTGGCATGGAAGTCTGTTTCAGAAAAGTCTTGTGTTGTGTGACAAATCTGTCTCTCCACTGTGTCTTGTTTATTTGATGAAGCAGGTTTAGATCTCAGGCTTTAGTGTTTGTGGGCCTATTTGATTTGTGAAGATATAAGAGGTCTTGGACTACTGGATCTATAATGGTCTGAAAGGCAAGGCACAGACTGACCATATGTAGTCTATAGGACACTGAAGAAACTGGCCACTGGCCTCACTTGATAATTCTTATATTTTAAGCCTGTGATCTTTTTAGTTAGGAACCCCTGGGTTCTTTCCAGTTGCTTGATACTCAAGATACATCACAAAAGGGGCATTGTATTCAGTAATAGGTCTAATCAATGAATAATGCAGAGGGGTAAGAACTTCCTTGGTTCTAGATAAAATACCCTTAGCAATCAGACACACCAGGTACAAAGCTTTCCTATCTACTGTTGCAATATGATGGTCAAAGACAAGGGGATTATCGACCCATGTTCAAATGTCTCTCTGCATACCTTCATTTTAACGTGGGGTGTTGTCTATACTATGGGATGGATGAAGGGATAATATCACATTTTTTAATCTAATTTTAATCCATTTATGAGCAATAATAATAAGAGCAAAAATACGACTCTGTCATTGTCCATGTTAGTGTGAATGACCTGAGACGTACCTCCTTGGACTACATGAAAAGAGACATGGAAGAGCTCTCTGATCTCGTAGCCCAGGCTGGTATGACCCTGACCCTGAGTTGCATCCTGCCCTCACCAAGAATGATGCCACAGTATAAAGAAAAAATGATCAATTTCAACAACTGGCTAAGTTTCTGGTGTCATTCAAAGGGGATACAGTATCTGTCCACCTGGGATGACATGCTTGATAAGCCACTTTGCTTCGCAAGAGATGGCTTGCACCTGTCACTGTTAGGCTTTCGAATACTGGCCAAGGCTTTTTCCACCCCCATAGTGCCTTTTTTAGGCAATGCTCAAAAGACAAACCCACCACCGTAAATAGCACAAGTAACCAAAAACTGAGGGTAATGCTACTCAACGCCAGAAGTCTAAACCTCAAAATGCATGCACTCGAGTTACTCCTCAGTATGGAGAACATTGATATCTGTGCAGTAACAGAAACCTGGTTTAAGGCTCTTGAGAGCACCCCAGCACTACCAGGCTATAACTCATATCATACATTTTGGCCACAGAACCTGGATCGAAACACAAAAGGTGGGGGTGTATCCATTTTCATCAAGGATACTCACACCTCCAGGTTAGTGGCACAGCACAATGCCTCAGAGATCATCCATGTGCAACTAACAATGGGCAAAACTGCAATTCAAATTGTAGCTTGCTACAGATCATCCACCATGACCCAAGACACCCATTCTGAGTTTCTGGAAACACTGGAAAATATGAAGGTCCTAACAAACACCCTAATATTGGGTGATTTCAGTTACCCAAACATTAACTAGGAGAACTACTCAAGTACAAACTCCCTTGCCCAACGCTTCCTAGAATTTATAAACTCGAACACCCTGGATCAACTGGTCAACACCCCTACCAGAGGTGACAACATATTGGACCTGGTCATCACCAACATGGGCGAACGGTATTCTACACCGGATGTCAAACCCTCCCTGGTTAGATCAGACCATAGACAAATCACTCTTGATATCCACATTCCGTCCCCACACCCAATCAAGGAAACCACCGTGAAAAACTCTTCACGTTACTTAAGACCGAGGTGGAAAGGTTCACAGTCCCCATGGTAAAGGACAATGCTGTCCAAGCTGCTGAATCCCTTACAAAGGCACTCTATGAGCACCTGCAAGAATGCATGGATCATGCTATCACAAGCAAAGCCAAGACTCACTCCTCCAAGAAAAGGAAACCAGTCTGGTGGACCCCTGCCATAAACAAGCTATACAATAGAAGGAGGAAACTAGTGCAGAAAAGAGTAAAATCCCAAGAAGGAAAGACATCCCTGATTAGGCTCGAACTCAGAAAGTACTCAAACTGGAAACAAACCACAAAAAATGAGCTGGAATCCGCACCCGATACAAGACCTTTTATTCAAAAAAACCTTATAACTTTAGCAACACGCTTTCGGAGGATACAATGACCCTCCTTCTTCAGAAGACAAAAACTTTGAAACAGGGTCACAAGCACTTAAATACATCCTCTATAAAATCATTGCCAACGTGTTAATTAATAAGTACGCCTTTACACGCCTATTAATTAGGCTAAGTAAACAAAACTAGACGAACCAAGACAAAAAGCAGAGAGATGGAAACAGCGTTGTCACAGATTCAGTATTAACTTTTACAATTTGAAATACTGTGCATACAATAATTGTCACCTTAATCATATCTTATTACTGTGTTAAAACATTAAAACACATACCATTACATTCCAAATATCTATATAAAAGGTTCTAGTTACTTAAATTGTAAATGTCCTTAATTATTGAATAAAACCATGTATCAATAGTTGTCTTTATGCAACCTTCATAACCTAACAGATCTACAATAAATACTAGTTACTATAAAAATATATATGTATATATATATATATATATATATATATATATATATATATATGTATATATATATATATATATATATATATATATATATATATATATATATAAATAAATAAAAATACATATAAAAATATCACAGTGTGAACCCTATACAACTAATGTGCAATAACTTACATTCAAACAACATTGTACACCACACTCAATAACTTTAAACAAAAATTTATCTACCCAATGCAAAAACTAAAAAAAGAGTTTATCTCTTAAGGGCTAAATGTTTAAGTAAACACCCAATTGACACATGGTCATTGAGCCCTGGATGAATGTAGGAAGCTGTACGTATTTGCCAGCATAATTCTTCAATCTCCAATTGTGTTTGCCAAGGGCCACCCCTATCATCTGGCATTATGTGTTTCAAAACCGTGAATTTGAAATGGTGGTTTTGATATAACATGTTATGCTTAGCTAAAGCATTAGACTCGTCCTGTCTAGTGATGGCATATTGATGCTCGTATATGCGTTTCTTGAGCTTCCGCTCAGTTTTGCCTATATAGTATGCAGCACATACTTGACACATGGCAGCATATGCCACCCCACTAGTGTGACAGTTAGCTTTAACTTTAATGCTGCAGAAAAAATCCCCTAACTGAACTCGTGGATCAGTACAAATAAACCTACATTGGTTGCAGCTACCACATTTATTAATACCATTACTATTATGGGAACTTTTGAGTGGACGTGATTCCAAAAGGGTTTTCAAACTTTTCCCTCTCCTAAAGGTGATCTGGGGTTTTTCACCTAATCTGTTAATAATACCAATGTCCTCTTTCATGAACGCCCAATTTTTATTTAAAACATACCTAATTTGTGTATGGTTGGTACTAAATGTGCACAAAAATCTTGTTGTCCATTCAATCTTAGAAGACCTTTGGGAGATTTCACCTGTGTTGGCGCTGGTAGACCCTACCACCTCATCCAAAGAATCCGGTATTGGGTCATGTTGGCTGGTGGGTGCAATGGGTAAACAACATGCCGAAGATGGTACAAGTATGGGCTTAAAATGACCACTCGTTCTTTTGTGAATGACCTCAGATTTAACCTCTTGTACAAGCTGAAGGGGATAACCTCTATTAAGGAACGTATCACTAAGCTGTTCACATTCTTTCAAAAAATCTACAGTTTCAGATACCATCTGTGCAGCCCTAACCATTTGCCCTTTCACCACAGCCTTCTTTTGATGAAAGGGATGGCAGCTCGAAAAATGAAGAAAGGCATTCGAGTAAGTAGGTTTACGATATATGACACTTGTGAATTTCTTACCTACTATATCTTTGGTTAGCAGAATATCCAAATAACTGATACTCAAATCTTGTAGATCATACGTGAACCCTAAAAAGGTAGTGGTTTTAGCCAAATATTCCAAGAATAGAGGCACATTTTCTGGGGGACCCTTCCAAAGCATAAACATGTCGTCCTGGTAACGAGTGTACCAGGCGACATTGGAAGAAAACATTTCTGTTGGAAATATAAACTTTTTCTCCCAATAAGCAAGCACCACATTTGCAAAACTGCCACCACACAGTGACCCCATTGCTACTCCCGATTTCTACAAGTAGGTTTCCCCATCAAACAAAAGAAAATTGTTAGACAGAACAATTTCTAAAAGAGTTTCTACTACATACACAACATCGTTATTTATATTAAGGTCGTACATGAAATCCCTAACCCACTCAATGCCAATTGCTTGGGGAATGACAGTGTACAGGTCTTTGATATCAATGGTTAACAACCAATAGTCAGCTTTAAAGGGAATGTTGTTAAGATTCTCCAAAAAACTCCATGAATCCTTACATATTTGATCTTGTTGATTTATGCATGGCCTTAGAATGCTGTCCACATATTTAGCACAAGCGTAGGTGGCAGATCCTCTTCCATCCACTATGGGACGGAATGGAGGTTCTGAAAGGGATTTATGAATTTTGGGGATTCCAAAAAAACTGGAATCCTTGGTGCCAACATTATGAGGTACTGGTATAACTCGATGTCAATTATCCTTTCAAGGAACAGATCTTCTACAGTGCTACGGATCTTACTATGTGCTATATTAATCTCGTTCTTACTAACTTTTTGGTAAGAATCGGTGTTAAGGTGTGCCATAATTCTCTGCACATAGAGGAATTGGTCCATTAGGACCAACCCACCCCCCTTATCCAGCTTCATTACTCTAATGTTACAATCGTGCAGGATTTTAATGAATTCACGTTGGGATTGTGTGATGTTAAAAGTGTGAGGGTGGGTAGTACTTTTACTGATGTTCAGAGCCCTAAGGTCCAATTCACAAGCCCTTTCAAAAATACGCAAGGTATCATTCAGGGGTGGATTGAAAACACTGGAAACCCTCAAATGGGGTTCACACGATTTACAATCACCCATAAGAAGTTTGAGATTAAGTTTCCTTACATACAGCTTAAGATCCGTAATACACTTAACTAAATCAAAACCAGAATCAGGAACAAAGGATAAACCTTTTGAAAAAAGCTGAAGCATTTCAGAGTCAATAGTAAAGGAAGTGTAATTAAACACTTTAAAGTCACAGGAGTCATTACAAATGATTACAGGGTCAGAGAATCTGCCCATTAAGTCCTGTGTTGTATTTTCCGATTCCTGAAAAAATATTGATTGTGGTTCCTTTGACCTTGTTGTTGCTGCTTTGATTTTCTCCCTTGTTGTTGGCCTTGCCGAAAATTTTGTTGATTGTTATGTGGAGTATTAGATGACTGGGAAGGTGAAAAATTGTCTATAAGATTGAAGCCTTCCTCAGTCGACTCCCTATTACAGCTGGTATTCTTATTACTTGAGTTTTTCTCATTTCTCTGGACAGAAAGACCTGGATCCTCCAAATCGTTAATGTCCTCTGAAAAAATTGGATCTGCCATCTCGATGGACCTAGAGGCCTGAGGTCTGTCATTTACTACCCCAATTCCCTGTGGTTTTTTAAACACGGTAGGGGGGCGAGGGTAAGCTATGTTAGTAGCATATTCCTGCAAATCTCTTTTGATTTTCTTACATTTGGTATTTTACATCCCTGATTAGTATCAGCAAGAAACTACGATCCCTCATAAAATCATCCAAGGCTAGCTTCAAAAGAAAATTGCCAAGGACTCCAAAGATAACCACAAAGTGTTCTTTAGCTATGTTAAGAACCTAAGTGGAAACTCTCAGATCTGCACTGAGTTAGTGCAGAATGGCACAAAATGCACTGAACCGACTGATATTGCCAACATTCTGGCAGACAGGTTTAGTGAAAATTTCACCCTCCAAAGGGCTCATAACCATACCAGAAGAATGTAGTGCCCCGGCAATCACTGACACACAGGTTAAAACAGCCCTATCCAAAGCCAAAAATACAGCTTCAAAGGGATCAGACAGTGTCCCAGGCTGTGTCTTACATCAGCTCCAAAATGAATTAACCCCTCACCTAAAGACACTGTTCAAAGACAGCTTTTCTACAGGCTACGTACCCATAGAGTGGCACACAGCAACAGTTATCCTGCTCCACAAAGCTGGAGCCACAACAGACCCCGGGAACTATCACCCTATAAGCCTGACTAGCCTGGTCTGCAAGGCTATGGAGCGCATTATCATGGAATTCATTAACAGAGACATTGGGAACCTTCAAACATTGGACCCTACCCAGTTTGGCTTTGTTAAGGGCAGATCATGCCTCCTAAACCTGTTCGACTTCTTTGAGACAGTTACTAAGGCTTTAGATGAGGGAAAGGAGGTCTACACCTCCTACCTAGACCTCACAAAGGCTTTTGACACCATTTCCCATTCTGGTATTATAGACAAGCTCACCAGCATGAACATAAACCCCCTACGTCATGAGATGGGTTGCCAGTTGGCTTATGGATAGAACTCACACGGTGAGAGTTGCAGGCTGTAAGTCTGACTCTAAAGCAGTTACAAGTGGCATCCCCCAGGGCTCAGTCCTGGGACCCCTCCTGTTTGGTATATACATCTCGGAGTTACAGGCAAGCACAGGAGAACTATGGCTGACCATGTTCGTAGATGACTGCAAACTGGGGGCCATAATTGACTCTCCAGCTGATACAGACATCCTCCAGAAGGATCTCACTGAGACGGTTACCTGGTGTCAAAGGCATGGCCTCAAGCTAAATGCCAAAAAGTGCATAGTCATCCCCTTTGGAAAAAACAAAGTACCTGCAAACTACCACATACGTGGTAGTCCGCTAAATACAGAAAATGTAATAAGGGATCGGGGGACCCAAGTAGATAGTAATCTCTCCTTTGATAATCATATTGCCAAAGTGGTTAGAAAATCCTTCTATGTGGCCCACCTAATCACAAAAGGGTTCGCATCTAGAATAAAAGAGGTTATTGTGCCCCTCTACTCATCACTCATCAGACCCATCATAGAGTACAACACCCCATTTAGGATGTACCTTACAAGACACCTGCAACAGCTGGAAAGACCACAGAAGTACCTCACCAAGAGGATTACTGGCCTTAAACATATGCCCTATGAAGCCTGACTGAAGAAACTCCAGCTGTACTCAGTTGCATACCGCTTACTCAGAGGTGATCTCTGCCTGACATACAAGGCCATGTCCAACCGAGAATTGATGGACATGCTCCACCTAAAAAAAAAACAAATCCCCAAGAGCCACACGCTGTAGGGATCTAAACCTTACCACAATGATAAATAGGACATGCTGGAGGGATAGATTCCTGTCCCAGAGACTCCCCATGCTTTGGAACAGGATTCCAATCTACATTAGGCAGAGCCCCTCACTAACACTCTTCAAGAGAAATCTTGACGAGTGGATGGGAAACAGAAAATTTTCCCCCGGGGATCACTGCAGTGGCTCTGCTGGACAGAGGGACAGGGAACTAATGGCTCTGCTGGACTGAGGCACAGGGAACTAATTCAAGGGGGTGGCAAAAGTGAACACATTCTGGCTAGGCTTATAGATGCCCTCAGGCAGACAGCCTAGTACTTACCTATGAACCTATGAACCTAATTGATAGCATGGGTGAGTTCCAGTTGGATCTTTGTATATTACAGGGGGAATTAAAGATGATACCAAATTTGCAATCATCCACAGACTTGGTTAGCCAAAGATCCAGATTTGTGAATTGGAGATCTGTGAAGTAGATACCAAATAGCAGGGGTCCCAGCATGGAACCCTAAGGAACAACACTGGCTACTTTCATGTTTACTAAGGATACAATTGCCATCCTCGCTACATTAATCAATTTGCTGTACATCTGACTACAAAGGGGTTAATTTGGAACTTATTCATCTTGTTTGTTATGCTAGCATGTGTTATGGTGTCAAAAGTCTTAGGTAAGTTGTGGTATCCTATATGGACAGCATGTTCACTCTCCACGGCATGTGTTTCTGTTTCAAAGAAGTTGACAAGATTCTTTATACAGGAACTACATGTAGCACAAACTCCTTGGGGGTCAAATATTTTTGATACTATAGTTAATTAGGTCAGTTATAAGTTCTATGACTTTGCAGGTGAGAGTAGTCAGACTAATGGGTCTGTAGATTCCAGGGTCAGTGGTAGGTTCACCTTTGTGAAGTGGCATCACACAGCTGTGTGTCATACTTCAAGGAGAGAACCAGCGGCTATGATTAGGTTGATAGGAGTGGATGCGCTTGTGCATGCTTTGTACTTGTTTATCAGGAATGCAAGTATATTATCAGGCCCATTGGATACTTTGGTTATGGTGAGGGGGTTGAGATTCTATGGGATAAGTGTGTTTTGTGCAGTTGTTTTGGGGGAGGGGGTTGAAATTTGTACTGAATTTCTTTGCTACTATGGTGGTTATCTCTATTTGGTTCCAAGTAGGTAGTACCATTTTGGATAAATTCTGAACAATGTTGGATGTTACTGCTTAGTTTCTTAATGTAAATAAAGAAGGATTTGTAATTGTCTTTAGCTTCTAATGATAGTCTAAGTTTATGGAATGTCTTTATATTCCTGATGGTGATGTTTAGTTCCTTTTTTTTTTGTTACACAGTTTAAGAAACATTTTTCTTTTACTGTATTTGTTATTTATCCATGTATACCACCAAGATGCTTTACTTTAAATTTCCTGTTTTCTTTGGATTTGGAAGGGACTGCAAGGTTAGTGTATTTATCTATGCACTAAGAGGTTGTTTTATAATTACTTGCTGTGTTAGTATCTTGGACAATATGGTTAAACCTGAATTTTGAGACTTCATCATAGAATTTTATAAGGTTTGCTCATGTGATGTTTCTGAAGTTGATAATGTTTGCATCTAACTTTTTGGAAATTTTGAGGAAAAATATTTTCAGTTTGTGACAGGATTTAAATGTAGAATGGAATACAATGGAGATAGTTGATATCAATGCCATGCTGATGAGGACTATTTCAGGAGTATTTCATCCTCTAGTGGGTTTCTTGAAAACTGGGTCTGGGGGGAGGGTTTGTTTGAACATAAACTATAGTTGAGGTATGGATATCCCAGTTTATTGCTGGGTAGTTAAAGTCTCCAATGATAATAGAATTCCCATTGATTTGGAGTTTGTCCAGTGTATCTAGGAGCCTAACTGTTTTCTGAGAGGACAGAGGAACTCCAGTAACATGCTATAATCTGGTAGTTGGCCCTGTTGAGTGTGTTTTGAATCTTAATGAGTGCAGCTTACTGTTCTCTAAAGTGATGTGGTCCCTGAAAAATATACATGCTCTACCACAGTTACCACTGGGCCAAAAGGCATGGTAAGTGCAAAATCCTGGAATGGAGAGAGTGCTCTTTGTCCTTTTAAACCAAGTTTCTGTAATATCAAATACACATATGCATTCCAAATACAGCAGGGGCTTAAGATCTGGCAGTTTGTTATTTAGGCTCCAGGAATTAAGAAGAGCCACCTTGACTTGGTCTGGTTCTGGATTTGTTTCTGTTATATCAGGATATACATTAGCTGGAATCTGCCTCAAAAAGGCACTATGGAGGCAATGGCTTTAGTCAGTTTACAGAATCCCTAGAACGGCGTGTGCAAGCCATCTCTGGTAAAGCAAGAGTCTAAAATCTTCTCCCATGTTAGCACATACGGGATTACCCTAAAAAAAACAAACAAACAAAAAAAAAAAACAACTATACAGACAATTGTTGAAGCCAATCATCTTTTCCTAGAAGGATTCCACTCAAAACCAGGGTCGTGCCATCATTTGAGACATGCATGCAGAGTATGTCATGTCTCTCGAAATATCCCTCAGGACTCTATGTGCCACGTCATGCATACCCACATGGATCACTACCATATAACAGTCATATTTGTTTAGCTTAAAGGTCTTTAAGGTCCTTGATATGTCAGATGTCCTGGCTCCTGAAAGGCAACTGTCACCCTCACTTTGTCCTCCCTCATGATGTTTGAATCGGTAACTCTGACGCTGAAGCCACCAATCTTTTGTACACTTTTATTAGAAGGCTAAGTGCACTAGTTTTGGAATGGTTTATTATCTGATGGCTCCTTAATGCCCTTGTGTTAATAGATATTGTTGTGTTTAATTTAATCTGAGCCCAGGATTTACCTGGCCTTGGAGGCTTAGGCAGGGACTTTTTAATGGCATCATTATACAATAGTTTACTGTGCTTTTGTGAGAATGCAGTGACAGAATGTCCTGCTCACAGGTCATACATGTTTGTGAGTGGGAGCCATCTAGTCTGGCTAGGCACTTGCATCTCTCACAAACAGATAGTAATGGGTTAAGCAGTAATTAATTATCTGTGAGCATTAGACAAATGTTACACTGCTAGAGCATACAAAGTGGTAGGAGGCTGGCAACAGAGGGTGGAAACCTGGCTGACATCCCATTTTAGACCTGAAATACAGTAATTTATTAAAATATGTCTCTTATTTGTTATCTAAAAAAATATCAGTAATATTACAACAATATGGATTAAGAACTGTTTTAAAAATGGTTCATATATGTAGTGTAAGAATGGAAAAGAATGGAAAAAGTAAAAAGAATAAGATGATGCTTTTTCAGAGATTCAGCTGTATCTAGAAACTGTGGTATAAATTTGGACAGTATTGTACCATCTTCAAAAATCATTTTAATGAAGATTTATGAGTGGGAGTTTTCATTTTGACAGTGGTGTACATTTTATCAGCATCTGAATGTAACCCATCAGCAGTAAGTAGATGAACCATGCACCTCAGATATGTAACTCCAGTATGTCATGTATCTTTATAAAACTGTATAACTTCAAACCTTTTGACCTCAGTCTTTCAAACAACTGGATCAATCTGCTGTCATGCATTTACCTCACAGTGGTTCACGCTAAGAAGACACTAATTATTTCAGTCCCTCAGTCTCATTAAACACAACATGCCGCTGTACTCCTGGTGTTGACAAATTCCTTGAATGCAGCCTCAAAAGTCAAAAATCTATCAAAAATGATATTACATCTGTACTGCTTATTGCTTTCCTTATCCAGTTTAATTTACCAAGGTCACTGATCTAAATCCAGCTCTGAAAATTATTTTTCATTGGGCGTAGTGACAAATACTTTTTAAACAGTCTGTAAAGAGCAGTACTTCCTATGAAGTGTTTTGAAATCCCAACTGTATATGCAAATTATAACTTTGCATAGTGTAACTACAGTCACCATGCTGTTATCTGAATTGGTAGGTTGAGTGTAACTATTAAGCCAAGCAATCCCATACATTTAAACTCCTGTTCTATCTTTTCTTTAAAAAGAATTACTTTGAATGGAGCACATATCACTTAAATGCCTTCCTATCATACATTGGCAGTAATGAAGTGAAACAATTTTAGAGCATAAACTGAAGAATAATCCTTTAAGATTTAAAAAAAATGGATGAGAAATGAAGATGATCTTCTTTAAATAAAGGTGTGGCAAGTACACCTAACACTAAGTTAATCTGTGTATTGGATACTAATCAAATTTTTGTTAAATTAGGCTAGATGAAGCTAGTTCTTTCAACACTGATCATGGGCTTTCAGCACTGATCATGGTTCATGCACATTTTTAATACTGCCATTTAAAGTATCATCAGCACCAGAAGCATATCAGAGATTAATAATTGAGACAACTGAAGGAGTTGAAGAAGTAATCAATATACTGATGATTTTCTACTGTCCCTACCTGCAAGATAGAATCATAGTTTGCAACTTATGAAGTTACTTGACTGACAGAGACAGAAAGATGTGAAAGTGAATATAAATAAGAGCCACATCTGTGTACCCTCTGTTAAATATGGACAACCTTGAGTTTTGAAGGTCTCGGTCCAGATTGTGATAAATTCAATGCCATATAGTGTATTTAAATAACCCATGAGAAGCCCTTGCGTATGTAATTCCTTAGTATGGTACCGTGTCTTTCCAAGATTATTCATCAGAAGTATCAGTGCCTCATAGGAAACTACTAGAACATGAGGGTGTATGGTTCTTGTCAAACAAACAAGCATACATCTCAATATGATAAAAAAAGATGATTTCTGAGACTTTCACTCTAACGTGCTATGATATTTTGCCACCAGTTACTCTTCAAGTTGATTCTAGAAAATGGAAGGTTGATCAGTTATATACATGCCAAAGGTATTGACTAATGTCAGACATCCTAATCCAAAATAGAGAAAGACATGGTGGTCATATCATAAGATCATAGGAGGTTACTAGGCTAATGGCCCTGGGGCCCTTACAAGCCTAGCCAAGAGTTTATCCCCAAAATGAAACCTCAGTCAGCACTATCACCCCTGTCAGTGAGGGACACAGGTGGAATCCCTGTGACAAATTTGTGGTTTTCCATCCACTCATCAAGGTTGCACTTGAAGAGGGTCAGTGAGGTACTCTCTTTGACATGTATGGGAAGTCTATTTCAGGTACAGTTCAGCCTCTGGGAGACAAACCTGTCTCTGCAGCAGGTTTTGTTGATGCCGCATATTAGATTCAGGCCTTTCGAGTGGGTAATGTGTAAAGAGTTAGACTTACGGATATGGAGCATCTCTAATAGGGCAGGGTCTGAGATTGCCTTGTAGGCGAGACACAGATAACCTCAGATCAATCTGTACGATACCAAGTAGAGTGATAGTGATTTGAGCCTGTCTACATAGGACAGGTATTGGAAGCCATGGATTCTCTTTGTGAGGTATATTTATTTATTGTTTTATTTTACATTTGTTTGTTTTCATTGTCAACATTTCTATAAATATATCTAAGTAGATCAGTTATGGGTGCAGCATCAGTCCATAAGCCACTGTGGATATTTCCAAAAATGCATTTTCTTAACACATCAGTCAGATTTCAAAGATTGTTGTTGACCTTGCAGGTTTATGATCTACAAGTCTACAAACATATGTATAAACTAGGTAAACTGATGGATATAGCTAATACACTTAAAAGAACTTAGCCACAATGTTGTAAAAGAAAGACCTGCTGTGGATTATTTTGCTCCTGCTTATAATAGCTGATAAGCTTGACAAGCTAAGAATTTGCACGAGAGAGGACAGAGAAAAGCAATGTATACAAAATATTGTAAAGAATGATCAGCTAGACAATATAAAGTCTGAACATCCAGACATTGTAGTATATATACCACCTATATTTCATGTGTACAAAGACTAATATTCAATGAAAAGAAGTTTATTATTTTTATTTATGTGGCAACTGTATAATCCCACTAGACCAAGTGTATCCTTAATGGGTGACTTGAGAACACTGGTCAGATAAGTAATTTACTCAAAGTAGGTAAATGGAGGCTGAGGTAAACAGACTCTAGATTGTTGGAAGCAGCTCCATAACAGCCCATAGCCTTCCTCCTCTGTGCTGGCTCCAGACTATCCATATTATTTCATTGATGCAGTGGTACATAAGCATCACAATAACCTATGTAAATAACTAAGTAAAAGGACAGCTTATGATGTTCATTATTGCCTTAAGATGTCGGGGAAAATCATTCCCTTATGTGAACTTTGTAACATTTTCAGAAACTGTAATCAGAGATATCAGATGTTGTGAATGAATTAGCTTCAGGGACAAATGTGTTTCAGTACAAAAATATCCGTAACCTTCTATGTGTAGATGAGTATTTGAATTGCCCAAGTGTAATATAATTGCATTTAATGATGTCCATAGTATCACACTAGTACTGCAGTCATTCATAAGCATGTTATATTAGATGATATCAGATAACTGTCCACAGTTTATAAACCAGGAATCTTGTACTTTGGGGAAATCGTATTTAAATGTATGTCACAAATTACAGATCTGAAAAGCAATGAATAAAGTGATCCACACTGCAAAGAATTTTATGAGAAACAGTAAGACACCTGAGCAATTATATCACTAACCACACTCCTGCAATTTGTGCAACTTTCACCAACACGACTGCTGACAGACTTTGATGTAGAACGAAGTTACCTAATTTATTCTCTTTGATAGTTTAGCAAATCAAAATATGCCATATGTTTGTGGGAAAGAAAGTGCAAACAGGGATTCAAATATGACAGATATAAATATATCTCAGTATTCAAAGGGGGAAAGAGTAAGGATCCGTATAAATTTTGGAAGTGATTTACCTGCCTCAGTGGTTTTTGAAGGGAAACAACAGACATCATGTATGAAGTTCAGATATGCAGATACGGTGGAGGAAGATAAATCATTTAGTAAAACAGGAGCTCACATGTTCAAGATTTCTGATCTACAAGTGCTACCTCATTGTACTGAGTCAGATACAGCAGTGCTGCATTCTCAGTGTGAAAATGTTACCTTCAATGACACTGAAATTCAGTGTTAAGATTTGCAAAGTCAGGAAGTTGGTTGTAATGATCCTATCACTAAGACAAATCCATAGCAAGCTGTTATCCATGATAGTGTTGGGATTAAAGATTGATGTCTTTTAAGTCAGCTGCCAAAGTTTAGAAAATTGATCAAGAAATTATAGTGAATATATATGGAATATATGGACTCCATAACATTAAAGAGATTTTCTTTAAACAGTATCACAACTTGAAATTCCACTACTTTATTGTATATAACATTGCAAGAATTGTTCTTTAAAATAAAGAAATGTAGCATATATATATATATATATATATATATATATATATATATATATATATATATATATATATATATATAAATAAAATATGATTTGGTTATCTTCTCTCTCTTACTGCAGATTGTGTTTCATCTTGTTTACTAGCTTATCCCTCACACATTAATGTATGGTTATGTAGGGTATTAATGGCATTAGCATTAGAAACATCATATTAAATATTCATATATCCTCTTTCTTAAGGGTCATTCTGTTTTCCCTACATAAAATCCACTACAGTCATGGCAAAATGCCACATAGACTATAAAACAAATTCCACAAAAGGCTGACAATTTTAATTTTAATAGTTGACCTCAGTAGTTAACTGGAAGTGTATTGACCTCCCAGGCATGACAACATTGGTTGCACATTCCACACAGGACATTCAGATTGTAAAGCAAGTGAAATGAATTAAAGGCAGCATTTATTTTCGCTACAAAGGCAAGATACAATGAAAGTCTACTGTGAGTGGTTCATTATAAGTGAGAAACATAACATGTAAAGCACAAAAAAAGAAGTAAAGACAGACAATACAGAGAGAAGTAGATCATATTGATCACTGCTGTAGTAGCCTTTGTTATACTGGTTACATCCTGCATAGGCTATAACAGCTGGATAGCTTCCAAAGCTTCAGGGCACATTCCACATGCCCAAACTGTCAGTCAGCTTGTGCTGAGCTGACTAAAAAGACAGGTTTGGGCACCAAGCCATTCAGACCTTTTCTGCTGCCAACGAGTGATGTTCCTTTGCTGAAGAGATTATTTCTCTTTGGGGAAAACCCTTCAATATTAAAAATTAATTGTTTATTAATACTTCCTTTTTCAAGAAAGTTATTTTTAAGCTAGGAACAAACTGTCATAAGATTTCATTATACTTTTAAATGAGGGTGCACTTTTTCCTGTCAGTTTGAAAGTTGTTTAAAGTAATTGAAAACCATTTTTTTAATTTGGGGAAATTGCATTTATTTTACCTTTTAGGTCTGGCAAAGTGCTTCAAAATGCCTTTTTGCTAGTTTATGTATGTGAAAGTGACTTTTAAAAATTTTACATTTTTTTACCAATAATCATGAACACTGACAGTAATAAACGTTCTAAACTAAAAAAAAAACTGTAATCAAATAAAACAGTATATGAAAGACATAGAATTAAAAATAGTCGAAGTGGCCACAATAAACTAAAGAATATGTTGCATAAACTGTAATTACGTGCTTTTGTCCTATAATACAACAAGTTCTTCAGAACTAGAGAGGATACACACAACACACATTTTAAATACAAAGCAATTCCACAATTCAGTCTATGGAAACTAATCACAACACACAAATCAAATCACATGGCAAAAATCAATCAGTTAATCACCTATAATAATTTAAATCTTAACTATAGAGTAAATAAATAAAACAGTAATGTATTCAGGATTATTGTATTTTAAAAAATCAACCATTTAATGTTTTAAAACATTAATGATTAGTATGTAGTTGGTTTCTTTGGTTGATTTAATGATAAAATATTAACAAGTAATTTTCTTTAAATTAACTTGCTTACTAAAATGCACCAAGTAAAATGTTATGTATATATTTTTATTCAGATACCCATGTATTTAATAAAATATATCTTATTGAAACCCTGATAGCTCATAATTTAGCAGAGCATAACTTCAGAAACTTCTGAACTGATACATAGGTTCATAGGTGTGATCTAGGCTAATGACCCTAGAGCCTTTACAAGCCTAACCCATAGAAGGGTCATGTAACCCTGGCCATTCTTTTGCATTTAGTCGTAATTGGCACATCAGTTCTTTAGTTCAGTTCTTGATTTCCAAACACCCCCTCTTAAGTCTTTGGTAACTTTCTTTAGTACTGCAGATTTCTATTTATTCATGTTTGCTAGCCCCCCTTCACATAGTAACATATATTTATGTTGGCTATTATTGGTATTAACTTTAGGAATATTATAGAAATGTTCAAATACATTCTTTCTTAAGGGTCATTCTGTTTTCCCTACATCAAATGCACTACAGTCTTGGCAACAAGCCACACAGACTATCACACATTCCACAAGAGGCTAATACTTCTAATTTTAATGGTTGACTGACCAATTCATTTTAATAACATTTTAAGAGCTGTTGAACTACTGCTAAATAGAATTTCTCTTATCCTACTGTTTACAAATCATTTCCCACCAAGGCCTTGGAGCTATATAAGTCATCTATTCCTAAAAGGGGATTACATTTGTCTAATTTCTCCTTTTCAGCCTCCACACTACGTTTTTTTTCAGTAACTTATTAGCATAGCCCCTTTATAAAGATATGTCACACAGAACGACTTTTTCAGCTTTAAACATATCATGTCAGATATCATTCTAGCTAAACATACCAACTGACCTCTAATTAACTTGCTCTTTTATTTCATTGGATGGCAACTACTATAATGCAAATAATAATTAGGAAAAAATTGGCTTCCTATAAATATTCGAGGAGAAACCTATCTGCTGTTTGATCTGTCATGTCCAAAAAATTAATCTCATTCATTGGTATGAGCATGTGTGAACAATAAAAAGACTGTGGTGTTGTTGATATAAGTGAGAAATTATTTTGGTCTAACCTCAGAATCTTTCCACAGAATACAAATGTGTTGTTCCCACTTCAACATAACAATATCGACAAACATGGGGGCACATTCAACACCCCCATGAACATAACTTGGACTTGTCTGAACAAAACTTTTCTTCAAAAAGTAAAAAAAAATTGTTATTCAGTACTAAATCCATAAGTTTCACTAAGAAATTGATTGTCTCAGGATGTAAGAATTAAAATGGACAAAACCTTGTCAGACATGTGGTATACTCGAGAACAAGTCCATCACATCAACAGTTAAACTGAAAGTTCTTGTTCTGATAAAACAAACTTTATGTTCATAAAAACCTCCATGTATTTTTTAAAATTTTAACTTGTAAATCTTGAAAGGTTTCAAATATCTATCAACAAAAATGCTAATGGATATGTTTTCGAACCTTGGATCTTAGTGGGGGTTTCAACACATTTTTATGCACCTTAGGAATTCCAAATATTGTTGGAACTCTTGGGTCCTGTATTCTTTGAAAATGGTACTCATCTTAGAATTTAGTGTACCCCGTGGGAGTCATAAAAAATCTGTTTTTGGGGTACAATGTTGATTTCATTGTTCGATACTTCTTCATATGATGTCATCACAAAACAAATTTAATATTTTACTGATATAATCAATTCTATCCATAGTAACTGTCTTTTCTCCAGATACAAAAAAATAAAAATAAGCTAACAGTCTTTGCCACCCCAGTAGGCTAGGAATTTGCCTCAGCTGCAGCTGGGTGACTCTGCTACAGCCAGTTTGTTCCTCAAACCATTCATCTTTTACCCTGGATTTCAGTGGTGCAACACATCCAGCCACTAGGGAACAGGGGGTTGCCTTGTCCACTGTGGCTTTTAGGGACGCCTTAGTGGTTAAGGGAAGGTCAGTCTTGTTGGTCCTGGGGAGAGAACATGCAAGTCCACCCTGTTTTATCAGAATAATGTGCCCATCCCTGGTGAAACTGCTGCTGTCATTAATAAAACTGTTGGCCCATTTTTTTCCTGTCTAAAAGAAACAGAAAATGAAGCATTTATCAACTACTACTCAAATTTCCTTAGGATGAGTAGTCTACTGGGTCCGAAGCAGGGTTTTTAATTCTTGTAAAGTGTTTTTTTTTTTTTTTTTTTTTTTTTGTAAAAAAGAGAGAGATCTCTTTTTCTGAGTAAATTCAAAATTCTGAATCTGGACTGGAAGATGATGTGACAGATACAAAGTTTCCTCCTCAGATTTCTGATTCAGACTCCGAGGAGAGTTCGGTTTCTGATTCTCCATGTGGAAATTTCTCTTTCTCTGAGACTACTTCCAAAATGTGCCAGTATTTTCAGTGGGAGGACACTGAAGCTTTTAATTCCCTCAGAAAATACTATGAGCTGTTACAGAAAGAATTTCTGGAAATTTTACCCATTCCTCTAGTTCTGTCAGCTTTGGAGGATGTGTGTGGCACTGTCTGCAATTTTCGTGATAGTCAGCTAGCCGCCCCTAAAAAGGCAGATAGATTGTATAAAGTTCCTGAATCTTTTTTAAGCTTTTTTACACTCTTCCCAAATCTTACCTAGCAGTTATAGCTTTAGTTAATCCCACTGCTGCTAAGAAGGTTATTCATAAGTATGAGAAAAAAGTGTATGCTTCTAACTTTCATTTTTAGAATTTTGAATTGTCAGGCTCATAAGTTGAAGTTTATTCTGAATAATTCTGAAAGTATGAGAAATGTTTTTGTCTGCAGTTTTTCTTGTGAGGAAAAAATTGCTTAAAATAATTTATTCTCTTCAGTTGTACAAGTCACTGTTCATTGTTTACAGTGCATGTGTATACTTAGTTGATACTTTTTCCAAGGCTATGGCCAATGGCACTGTTTGGAGCAGGTTTGTCTGGCTGCATTTTCAGAATTTCCAAGATGAAGTAAAAATGAAATTATAAATTTTCATTTTGATAGAGATTTAATTGTTGGCTCCTCTGCTGCAGAGGTGATCAAAAGTATGGTGAACTACATAAGTTGGTACAGGGAATGTCTGTAATTTTTCTGCCCTCTTTTTCCAAATTTTCTAAGGGGTACTGTAACACATCATCTAATGTTTGTGAAAAACAAAATAAATAGTCTCAATAAAATACAGATAAACATATGTTTAAGAAGAAATAGCAAGGAGTTCCAAAAAGATTTCGGGAAACCTGCAAAACCAGTGACAGTCCAACATGTCAGAATGACTGTTCAGTCAAAGGACCTTTCCTTTCCTTTCCTTTCCAAGTATGAACCTTCATTTTTTTCTTTATGGCAACAGATAGTTTCAGACAAATGGGTTCTGAAGATCATTTGTCAAGGTTATAGATTGCAGTTGGAGTAAATTCCTTCTTTCTAGGTGGATAATTCTTCCTCCATCAGCCCAGACTCTTTTATTTCCACCTGTCCTTCATCACATGCTGTCCCAGGGAGTGATACAACCAGTTCCTCCTTCCCATGTGGAGAAAGTTTTTTCATGGATGTTTTTAGTGCCACAAAGAAAATGCTTGAATGCCAGTTTTGGGATATTTCTTTTCAAAGCTTGCTTGTGATAGTGCCCTATTTCAAAGTGATGGCACTCCACAGTCTAATACCTCTTCTTCCTCATTCAAGTTTCCTGGTAACACTAGATTTAAAAGATGCTTATCATCACATCTCTGTTCATGCAAATGTTGGGTGTTTCTTAAGGTTGTCTGTGTCTGGATCGCATTGTCAGTTCTCTGCTTTACCTTTTGGACTATCTACTGCACCAGGTGTGTTCAGAAAGTGTCTAGCTCCAGTTGTGGATCATTGAAGGTACATGGTATCCACATTTTTACATATTTAGATGGCTTGCTTGTCTTTGCAGAGTCTTTTTCAAAGTGTCAGGAAGCTCTCACTTGGGTAAGAGATTTCTTACACAAGCTGGCATTCCAAGAAAACATTCAAAAGTATTTTCTGACGCCTTCACAGAGGATAGCATTCCAGGGTTGTCTGCTAGACACCTCAGTTCAAAGAGCTTTTCTTCCACAGCACAAAAAATAGATCTACATCTAGATCTATTTCTAAGATTTCACCCAGACTTCTGTCACGGCGAGGGAATACCTCAGGATTTTGGTTCTCATGGCATCTGTGATTCTCATGATATCCATGGATAACACAATATCAGAAAGATACAATAGTATCTGAAGTTCATAGGTTCATAGCTTGGTACTAGGCTGTCAGCCCTAGGGTTTATACAAGCCTAGCCATAATAATTCCCTGGCTATTTCTTCCCACACTATTTACTTCCCTGGACCCCTGTCTAGCAGCGCAACTGACGTGATCCCCGGGGTGAATTTTCTTTCTCCCATCCAATCGTCAAGGTTCCTTTTGAAGAGGGCCAAAGAGGCACTCTGCTTGACATGTATGGGCAATCTATTCCAGAGTCTGGGGAGTCTCTGGGTCAGGAGCCTATCCCTCCAGCATGTTTTGTTTATTGTGATGACAAGGTTTAGATCCCTGGAGCATGTGGCTCTGAGGGATTGGGATTTCTTTAAGTGTAGCATGTCCAACAGCTCTGTTGTTGACATGGCCTTGTATGTTAAGCAGAGATTGCCTCTGAGTAGATGATATGTGACAGAGTATAGCTGGAGGTTTTTAAGGCGGTCAGCGTAGGGCATCTGCTTTAGGCCTTTGATTCTTTTACTGAGGTATTTCTGTGGCCTTTCCAGTTGTTGCAGATGTCTTGAGAGGTACATACCAAATGGGGCATTGTATTCTATAATGGGTCTAATGAGGGATGAGTACAGTGGGACAATGACCTCCTTTTTTCTGGATGAAAAGCCCTTAATGATGAGGTGTGCCACATAGAAGGATTTCCTGACTGTTGTGGCGATGTGGTTATCGAAGGTGAGACCACTGTCCACCTGTGTCCCTAAGTCTCTTATCACACTTTTGGAGTTTAGTGTACTTCCACCTATATGGTAATTCATGGGTATATGTTTTTTTCCCAAAGGGAATAACTGTACATTTCTTGGAATTGAGCTTGAGCCCATGGCTCTGGCACCAATCATCTGTTTCTGTAAGGCTCTTTTGTACAGTATCCACATCATTTGTGGATTCAATAATGGCTCCCAGTTTGCAGTCATCTGCGAACTTTGTTAGCCAGAGTCCCTTAGTGTTGGCCTGTACTTCAGACAAGTAGATGCCAAACAAGAGCGGTCCCAGGACTGAACCCTGAGGTACTCCACTTGACACTTGTCTGGAGCAGGATTTGGAGTCAGCTACTTTTACAGTGTGGGTTCTATCAGTAAGCCAGTTAACAACCCATTGGGTGACATAGGGAATAATGTGCAGCTTAATAAGTTTATCTATGATTCCAGAGTGGGGGATGGTATCAAAGGCCTTGGCAAGGTCTAGATAGGCTGTGTGGACCACCTTACCCTTGTCCATGGCTCTGGAGACTGATTTGAAGAAGTCAATCAGGTTCAGGAGACAAGATCGGCCCTTCACGAACCCAAACTGCATAGGGTCCAGTGTTTAAAGGTTGCTAATGTCTTTGTTTATAAGTTCCATGATAATACACTCCATGGCCTTGCAGATATGGCTCGTCAGACTGATGGGACGGTAGTTTCCGGGATCCAAGGTGGATCCCCCCTTGTGGAGTGGGATAACTATAGCTCTGCGCCACTCAGTGGGCACGAAACCTGAAGTGAAGCAATGATTAAACATGACACTTACATGAGGTGCTAGTTCATATTATAGTTCATGTAGTACACAGCCTGGGATGTCATTTGGTCCCATGGATGCTGTATTCTTAGCTTTGGAGAGTGCGTTTTATACCTGTGTGGCCATTATTACTGGAATTTGGCAATCTTCCGGTATTGAGATGGGCCATTTAGGGGATGAGAGGGGGGTGAAGTTGGCACTGAATTGATCTGCCAGGATATTGGCAATATCCTTGGGATCAGTATATTTAATGCCATTCTGTTTTAGCTCAGAGCAGATCTGAGCATTGCCATTTAGATTCTTGACATAGTTATAGAATGCCTTGTGGTTGTCTTTAGAATCTTTGGCAATGTTATTTTTTTTGTAACTAGCTTTGGAGGATTTTATGAGGGATCTCAGTTTCTTACTGAGGCTGGTAAGGGAGTTTTTTGCATCCTGGGATTTTTCTCTTTTCAATAACAGTTTCTTCCTTTTGTTGTAAAGTTTGTTTATGGCAGTGGACCATCAGATTGGCTTCATTTTTTTGGATGAGAGCATCTTGGTTCTATTTGGGATGGCACGATTCATGCATGAGTGGATGTGCTCGTACAGTGCTTTAGTGTAGGACTCAGCAGTTGAACTTTCAGTTCCCGTCTGCATGGGTGTTATGAAGTTTGTCACTTCTGACTTGAGTAGCATGAAGTTGGCTTTGGAGAAGTTTTTTATGCAGGTTTCCTTACTGGGGGGTGGGGGTGGGATGTGGATTTTAAGGGTGATTAGCTTATGGTCAGACCTGACTCACGAGGGGGTGACCATAGGTGTGGAACATCGATTTCCCATGTTGGTAAAGACCAGGTCTAGGATATTGGAGCCCCTGGTGGGACTATGGATTAGTTGATCCAGGGCATTGGAATTTATGAATTCCAAGAACCGTTGGGCAAAGGTGTTGATACATGAGTAGTTTTCCCAGTTAATGGCAGGGTAGTTAAAATCACCCAGTATTAGGGTGTTTGGTTCTATCTTAATATTTTCCAGTATGTTTAGAAAGGTGTAGTGAGAATCTTGGAGTATGTTGAGGGATCTGTAGCAAGCTACAGTTTGGATTGCAGTCTTACCTAGTGATAGTTGCACCTGGAGAATTTCAGACGCATTGTGTTGGGAAACTAGCCTGGTGGTGTGAATATCCTTGGTGAATATGGACACTCCTCCACCTTTAGTGTTTCGGTGATGGTTTGGTGGCCGAAAAGTGTGGTAAGAGTTGTAGCCTGGTATTGCAGGGATGCTCTCTGGAGCATTGAACCAAGTCTCAGTTACTGCACAGGTATCAATGTTCTCCATTTTTAGGAGTGCCTCGAGAGAGTGCATTTTGAGGATTAGACTTCTAGCATTGAGTAGCATTACCTTCAGATTTTGCATGCTTGTACCTGTTACGGTGGTGGTTTTGCCCTTTGAACTTTGCCTAAAAAAGGCACTATAGGGGTGGCAAGGGCCTTAGCCAGTAACCTGAATCCCAGGGGCGACAGGTGCAGACCATCTCTGGCAAAGCATTGTGGTCTGTCGATCATGTCGTCCCAGGCAGACAGATACTGGATCCCCTTTGAATGACACCAGAAGCTTAGCCAATTGTTGAAGTCAGTCATTTTGTCCTTATATTGTGGTATCATTCTGGGCAAAGGCAGGATGCTACTCAGGGCTAGGGTCATACCTGCCTGGGCCACATGATCTGAGAGCTCTTCCATGTCTCTTTTCATGTAGTCCAGGGAGGTATGTCTCAAGTCATTCACTCCAACATGGACAATGACAGAGTTGTATTTGTACTTGTTGTGGAGTGACTTGAGTGCATGCGTTATGTGGCAGATCCTGGCACCCGACAGTCAGTTGACGGTAATTTTCTCCTTGTTCAACCTGGTGAGTGGGACATCAGTGTGCCGGACTATAGAGTCACCTATGACTAAAGTGTTAGGTATGTTGTCTTGCCTTAGGGTCTGTTGCTGGGTGGCATACTGGTGTTGTGGACTATGTGACACTTTGGTTGTGATTGGTGTTTGTTTGCGTTTCAGCTTCAGAGGTCCTTGATGCTTGGGCAGGTTACAGTTAAGGGCCTCTGCATATGTGGATTTAGTGTTGCTATATGTGGGTGTTGGTGGTGTGGGTTTAGAAGGGCTATATGTTTCTTGAGGTGTAGTGTGAGTGTTAACCTTCTCCTCTTGACTGTCTAGCACAATCTTGGGTGGAGAGAGCTTTGTTTCCATTTTGTCTATGTAAGTGCATCTCTCACAGGTTGTAGTGTTGGGTGGTAGGAGGAGAGGGTTGTCTATGTACATGAGGCAATTGCTGTATTGCCCCAGTGTGCCCAGATTCACCAGGTAGACATGAGAAATCACCAGAAGCTGACCCTTGGACATGCCTGGTCTGGTGCTTTTTTTTTTTTTTGTAAAGTACAGGAGCTGTTTTCCCTTACCTTAGCAAGGTACTTTGCAATTATAGGCTGTTTAGTGCCTACTATTAATTTCTCCTTATTAACAAGGAGAGTTTAGTGCTTGTATCAGTTTAAGGCTTCCTAGTGCTTTCCAGCAGGTATTAGAGCAAGTGCTAGCCACAGGGATGCTTAATGGTAAGATGAAAAAAAATGCACACTGCAGTGTGCACTAGGGAAGTAAGATGTGAAAGTAGGTGACTTAAGTTTTACCTGTTTAAAAAGTTAAGGTTTAGTGGAGAGTTACTATTTTTAAAACAGGAAGATGGATTGAAAGGTGTGGTCACTTTTGTATTCTGGTACTATGGAATACAGTAGGATGGCCAATAAATTTAAATAGTTGAAGGGGAGGGATTTCAAAAATGATGATTTTTGTGATTACTCACACAAGCCAGTGAAAGTAGAGAGGAAATGAGATATATGGTCAGATTAACATAAGAGGCAGGCAACTAGAAAGACAGTGGTATTTAACAAGACAACTGTAACTGGGCGGGAAACATTTTCTGCCTGACTCAGAAGAGACAGAGCTGTGGTCTCTTTTGAAGTTTTAATACGCTGTTAAAGCAGAATGCAAATAAAACACAAGGTAAAGAAAACAAACCACAGTATTCAAAATATAAAAAGGCAATAAAGTAATACAAAATACAAAAAATAAAAGCAAACTAACCTTTCCTTCACAGCAAAGTGTAGCAGAGTCTGGATGAGCCTTTCTGGTAAAGCTCTGAAATGTTTTATTTTACCCGTTAAATAGAAGGTTTAGTTCCTAGCTCCACCCCCTCAGTTCACAAATGATTAACCTTAAGTGACCTCTTCTATCTTATGAATGAGTCCTTAATTGATCAGTTCTAATTTCTGCCTGACTCAGAAGAGACAGAGCTGTGGTCTCTTTTGAAGTTTTAATAAGCTGTTAAAGCAGAATGCAAGTAAAACACAAGGTTAAGAAAACAAACCACAGTATTCAAAATATAAAAAGGCAATAAAATAATACAAAATACAAAAAATAAAAGCAAACTAACCTTTCATTCACAGCAAAGTGTAGCAGAATCTGGATGAGCCTTTCTGGTAAAGTTCTGAAATGTTTAATTTTACCCCTTAAATAGAAGGTTTAGTTCCTAGCTCCACCCCCTCAGTTCACAAATGATTAACCTTAAGTGACCTCTTCTATCTTATGAATGAGTCCTTAATTGATCAGTTCTAATTTCTGCCTGACTCAGAAGAGACAGAGCTGTGGTCTCTTTTGAAGTTTTAATATGCTGTTAAAGCAGAATGCAAGTAAAACACAAGGGAAAGAAAACAAACCACAGTATTCAAAATATAAAAAAGCAATAAAGTAATACAAAATACAAAAAATAAAAGCAAACTAATCTTTCCTTCACAGCAAAGTGTAGCAGAGTCTGGATGAGCCTTTCTGGTAAAGCTCTGAAATGTTTTATTTTACCCCTTAAATAGAAGGTTTAGTTCCTAGCTCCACCCCCTCAGTTCATAAATCTTTTTCATCCCAGCAGTAACTTCCTTTGTCTTTTTAAATCCCAGTGCTGGGATTTGTCAGAACATAAATCACTTGCTGGAGACAACTAATACACTTAAATCCAGGTTTCCCCATCTCCTTCCCTGTTGCAAAATAGTCAGTCACCACAAACATCTCTGATTTTGCATGGGGAGCAATTTCAGAAGGGATAAAACAGCAAGGTGTGTGGGACACCAAGGACAGATGCAAATATATAAATATAAGAGAGATGCTTGCCCTGATTAAGGCACTCAACTTTCTGAATCATCTGTGGTGTCCACGACCACTACAGTTTGTTACAAATAATACCACAGTCATGTCACAGCAACAAGCAAGGGAGAACCAGGTCATACCCCCTTTGCAGTCTAGCCATGTTATCTTGGGATATAGCTTCACAGCACAGTTTTACTCTGCATTCTACATTCTGTCAGAGAAAAACTGTGTGGCAGACAAGCTGAGCAGGACAAGGGCAGACCCTCAAAAATGGAAACTAGATGAGAGGGTCTTCCAAATTTCATCCATCTGTGGGGAGTTCCTCATGTAGATCTATTTGCCTCCTCTCTGAACACTCAGCTGGCAAGATTCTGCTCCAAGACTCCATGCATGAATGCCTGGAAGACAGATGCCTTTTTCCCTTGGACAGCAATGGTTCTGTGTGCTTTTCTATCCTTTTCACTGATATCCAAGGTACTTTTGAAGATTCAGAAGGAATCCTCCAAGATCATTGTGATGACTCCCTTCTGGCCCAAGCAGTAGTGGTTCTCCCATCTTTTGGAAATGGCCAGGGGCAGTTATCACAGTTTTTTTTTCATGGAATGGATCTAATCAGACAAGATCAGAGTGCCTAATACACCCCAACCCCAGTTAACTTCAACTGGCTGCCTAGATGATAGGGACTTAATTCCCTTAAGGCACCTGTTTACTGAGGACATGCATGAGGTACTAATGGAGAAGAGAAAGCCTGTTACTAGAAAATCATATATTAGCAAATGGATAATGTTTTCTAGTTGGTGCCAACCACAGGACCAGAATCCATTAGGACTATTTGTTGTCTCATTTTATAATACTTTTGTGAGGTAACATCCTATGGACTTTCTTACTCCTGTATCAATATTCATTTATCAATCATTTCAACATGAATGACCGTGTATCCTCCTCTTTCAATGCATTCTCATGTCAAAATATGTTTGAAGGGTGGGGTTGCATAAGAGGCCTCCAAGAAAACAAGTGACCCCTCCTTGTGATCTTAATTTTCTAACACTTGCTCCATTTGAACCAGCTAATCTGGCTGACTTGAGATCCTTAACATGGAAAACTGTTCCACTGATTGCTCTGACCTCTGCAATAAGGTTATCTAAGTTGTAAAAGCTCATTTGCTGAGTCAATCCCATCTCTTTTTCCACAGAGACAGGGTTTCTTTGAGAGCTACTCTTTATTTTGTGACTAAAGTAGTATACAAGTTTACAGTAAGGAAAACTATCCATCTCCCTGTTTTCTTTCTTGAATCTAAAAATGAGGGGGGAAGAATACTCCATATCATGTATTTTCACAGACAACTCATATACTATCTTGACAAAACTAAATCTTTCAGATCTTTGGATCAGTTGTGCATTTTTGTAAAGGTAAGAGGAAGGGACAATCTGAGTCAAAGCATGCTATTTTCAAATAGTTGCATCAAGCCATTACATTTTGTTATATTCACCATAACCTGGTCTAGGTCCAGATCAAGCTTTGCTAGGACCATTCTCCAGGGGATGTTGGACTCTTCTCTTTCTACCTTCCAAGTGTACTTAGCTATGGTAATCTACCTATACACCTAAGGCTACTGCAGCAGTGATCAATATGATGAATCTAGTACAGCTGTATAAGTGAACTTACCATAACAGTAGATGTAATGATCATTACTACAGCAGCTGCTCTCCCCTCTGTCTCCTTGTTTTCTGGTGTGTTGTTTAAGCAGAGTGTGGACATTTATTTTTTGCTGTTCCTAGCACTGTCCTTTCAGGGCTCAGCTACCTTTTCTCTGCTGTATTGAAGCTCTGAAGCTTTGAAAGCTAACTGGCTGTTATATCTTATGCAGGATATAACTCATATAGCTAATGCATCATTCTGTTCATCCATTCATTTGGTTCTACTTGCTTGACATTTATACCTATGGCATCCTTGCACTACTGGTCCTGTAGAATTTTGTTTCTAAGCACGGCTGAGACTGTTCTCTTAGCATGATATTCAGCTGATGGACAGTATAGACTCTTACATAAATCAGAATAAATTTGCATGATGTCATCATTACTCTGAGTATTCCTTTCCATTATGATCATTGAACACCAGTTATTATGTTTTCATACTGTAGTAGAGCCTTTGACAGTTCTGGAAGAATGTAAAACTTTCCTAAGAGAAACATGCCTACTGTTTTTTGTTTATCAGATTTCCATATTTTGAGCAGCATTAGGCCTATTAAGCTTACAGTCAGAAACATTCATTCTTTTGTCTGCTCATATGTACAAATCACTTCATAACTGCACAGTATTAATCCTTTTAACAATACTAGATGTCTAATAAGCATTATGAGATAAAATATCTGACTGTTTTAACAAGCATTTCTGAGGACATTACATGGATAGTATTTTCTGACCTTATACTGAAGAACATAGAAAATCTGGCTTCAGTCAGGACCTTAAATATGTCAGAGGAGGGCAGAAAGACTTGTACACATTATTGAGCAGATTCAGCTATTTAAAAATAGCTTCTAGTAAAATGATGAGTAATATGCCAGTATGAAGTCTATACATAATGGTCCTGTTTTAAATACAATCTTCCCAAACACTGTCTTCCAACACCACGTGAAAAATCCACTAAGAAACCTGCGTTTGAAATATTTAAACATTTCAAACGCAGGTTTCGTAGTGGATTTTTCACGTGGTGTTGGAAGACAGTGTTTGGGAAGTTTTTTGTTTACCTGTTTTTTGTTTTTTTACCTGTTTCAAACCATTTTCAAGGCTTGTGTTGTTTAAATACAATCTTCACAGACTATAAATTTATGTATAGCAACCCCACTCCTGCCTGTAGTCTGCACTGTTTTTACATTATGTATTTAAATTGTGCTCACAAACATTTCTGTCATATTTCTGTCTCTGTTAATTTCCCTCTGCTGTATTTAAGTCTTGCTGCACAAATGGTTTCAGGATCTGTACATTTTCATAAAATGATTTTGCTGTCGACAGTCACACATAATATTACTGGCTCTCCAGCATCCTTTCTTATGCCTGTAGCCAGACAGCTTACACAGGGCATGGTGTTTGACTGTTTCTTTAATACTAGGTATCATCTTGAAGACCACAAAGTTGCCAGAAATGTATTCATTATGAAATTAGTTTTGCCCTCATTCTGACATTTCAGTTTCAGACTTTCCATTCTTCTTGAAAGTTCACTTGATCTGTACCAATTTTGTGCTTTACAGAGTGTTTTGTTTGCTTCTCTTAACAGCTTGCCTCTAACTTCATACCATAATCAATTCTGCTGCTTATTGATGAGTTAAGCAAGCTTCCAAGCTCAAAAGTTTTTGTGGGTTTACTTTGATTGATGAAATACTGATTTATTACCCATGATCTATTGATGAAGAGCTTAATTCCAACTGATCGATCATTATGATGCAAGTAAAGAATTTTAATTTGAATGCTAATATTTTGCTGGAGGGAACTACCCCCTGCACACCCTGATTAGAGGGGCATTGCTCCATGCTTCCATTCTTTAAATATACTCCCTTAAAGTTAACACTAACTTGCAGAAAAAGGATTTTTTTTCTTTTTCTTATTAGAGCTTGTGTAATCTTGGTCATTGTATATTTATAGATTGCGGTTGTAGGATTAGATTCTCCACGATGGTGGGTGCAAAAATGGTTTAGCAGGCCTTCAGTTTGATTCAGATACCTGGTGGTCATTTGTGGCAGTAGATTCGGGTTTGGGGATTTCTATTTCAGTACTTCAAAGCACTCTGTTCTGATCTATGTTTAACTTAGGTACATAAGCATCTATTGACTTTTTGAACCTGTCGCCTTACTCAAGGAAGATTCTATTTTGGTTCATAATATGTCAGAAACTTTTCTCTCAGAACAGCTAGCTTTCACTTTCCTCCTCTTTAAGGTTAAAAGTGGTAAATGCATTTGTCACTTTCCTCACTTGCAACATGAGCAAACTTTGCTCATTAGACTTTTTTCTCATTCAGTTGCAATTCCATTTATGGGAAGATACAGCTCAAATTTTAAATCTAGAGTTTACAGTTTTCATAAAAGTAATGGTGCAGCATTGGAGATGTTAGTTGTTAAAATGAAGTCATTTCAAGCCAAAAAGAAACAGCAACAGAACAAACAAAAATAATTAAAAAAATGCAAAGTGAATTTACTGCATTTAGGCATGAGATTCAAGACTTAATAGTTTGCTTTTAATGTAAAAAAACATGTAATTCTCTTCAGTATTAGTAATGAAAAAATGCAGAAACTGTGGCTTTTTTATTGATTTTTGTATCAAAAACTAGAAAATGAATCTGGTTGCACATTTTGTAAATACTAGAGAGACCTCTCTGCATTGGACAAACTTAGAGATTGAATTAAATGCTTCTTAATTTCTAACTCTGTAAACATTAGCTATTTGCCTCCATGTCCCCCGTCTGACATAATGCACTGTTTGTATATGGTTAAATCAAATGAATGAAAAGGTGTTATACAGGACATGCACACAACAAGATTTTCTGAACTTTCTCAGGCAAAAAAGTCACATGGGTGGAAGCCCACTTATTGCTAACTCCCATTTAAAGATGCAACTACATTACCATCATTAGATCAAATATCTGATCATATGTGCTAGAGTTTCCACTTTCAAACAGATAAAGAGAACATTATCCTAAACAAAACAATGACCTGATAGAAAAGTTGGAAGGAGACAGGACTGGCCAATTCTCTACCTTTTACAGACCAAAAATTAAATTTACAATAATGACAAAAGTAATATATCTTGCAGTCATTTTATGATATTTCCGAACTGAGCTAAAATACAGAACTAGATAAGGGTGTTTCTGAATTTGTCTGGTTCCCATTGTAAAAAAACAAATAGGCGAGAATATAGTGCAACAGAACAAATGGATGAGAAGTATCCAGTTTCCTGATGCTGAAAAAAGTGTTTTGTAAGACTGATAGGAGTTTCAAAACTATTTTTGTCTAACAACAATGTCTGCATTTCTAATAGCTACCCTAAGACTCTTCCTCATTTCTCGAGCAGGAAGAAGCCAGTTAGTATCAATAAAAATTTGAGAGCACGCATTCAGTCATCCTGGTTTAATTTGAAGGAAGATGCAGAATTTAATCTGCAGTTTAGTCCATAACTGGGGGGAGCTGCTGGGTGATAAAACTATTTTTCCATCTCATTCTGTTTATCTTCTCATGAAGATTCAGGTCTCTAGTTTTAGTGTCAGCTGAGCTGTTTGTCTTACTGAGATGTAGAGGGGTCACCGATCAGTGGCTCTCTAATGCCGAGGTAAATGAATCACAGATCACCCCTCAGGAGTCTACAAGACACACAATCCGTCTTTTATGATAACTGAAATTCTTAAAACCAGAGGCTTTTCCTGTTGGGAACATCTAGGTATTTCTGAGGTTGTCAAGACATCATGTGGGATACATACTGAAAGGAGCAGTGTACTCTGTAATGGATTCAGTTACATTTCTAGATATAGACAATATTTTTAAGTACTAGTTATGCTAAATAGAAGGATTTTGACATTTGCCATGTAATGATCAAAGGAAAGGGAACTGTCCACCCAAGAGTCCAGGTCCCTGATTACCTTTTCATCTTTTAAGGGGGCCATACCGCTCAACCTCTTAGTGCAAGAAATCTGGACAAAACCTGACAAAATGGGGGACAAAGGCCGGAAAACAGGGACATATTTTAAATATTGCTCTTATAAATTTAGAAAGATGCTAGAGCAACAGGTTTTGTGTTAACATATATATTTTAAGGATTTGAAGTCTGAAACGCAAATGAATATCATTATTTGGTGACTTCAATCTTAAGACCATCCCATTGATTTGCAAGAAAACCACAAATTTTATGAGGAACAGACCAAAAAATGTGAGGCAAAATTCTGGGCCATTGAGGGGTATGAAGGGGATATTATCTATACAACATGGCATGGGTAAATTCTACTTTCCATGATAAACAATACTACACATTTAATTTTCAATTTAAACCCATTTTCTGTACACTAGATATTAACTTAGGTAAGCTTTTTCTGAAGGGTACAGATATTGCAAGGTGTTTTATCAATTATACCTAGTTTACAATCATCTGCAAATTTGTTTAGCTAATGGTCCTTGTATCATTTTTGAGGTCAGACAAGTAGATACTTAAGAGGAAAGGACCCAGTGCAGATTCAAGGAGGCTCCACTAGATATCTTACCACTACTTGAAGAGACACCTGTAACATAAACTGTGTGGGTTCTAACTTTCAGCCAGTTAGCAATTCATCTTACCATGAACAGATCTATTTTTAAGGCAGTTTCCTTACAATTCTGGTATGAGGTATGGTGCTAAATGTTTTGGCCAAATCAAGGTAAGCAACATGAATACCATGACAACTGTCAACAGCTTGTAAAATGATACCACCCTAGATGGGACAAAAAGCCACAATCCTTGGCTAGAGAAGAGAATGCCATATCTTTAGGCTACTGCAGAACTCTTCTTCTACAAGGATTTTAATGCATCCTGCATGTTAGAGGAAGTACCTGGGTTACTTCAACATTTATCCACAGACCAACCTGAGTAAGTACACCTCGAATGTAAGGCCATTCAGGCTTGTAACTTTCTGAAAGGGTATGATATTCAGGAACACATTTTTAGCACTTAAATGGTATATTATTTATCTTCTTCACAGAAGTATTTTCTGACATTTTTACAAAGGATGACCTGTATTAGTGATCAGTTTAACAGTTGATACCAAATTATTAAGACACGAAAATTATCTTTTGAAGAGCCCAGTGAAGTTTTTCTTCCACTCAAAGCATGCTGATTATGTCTTGTATACTAATTTATTGAACTGCTTTGCTGGGATTTTTCACTGTTTGTATGACAAGGATACATGATGATCTGAAGTCAAGTTTCTGCAGGTTAATCAGGGATTTGTATCTACTGGGCTATATATTATAGATATTGTTGTCTTCCACAAAGCCTTTTTGTTTGGAGGTTTCAGTATTAATACTCATTTTTACCTATAAATGAACAAGCAAAATGTTGCCTGGATTTTATACCATATGCTACAGTTGCTGTGGATGGAGTTCCAACTTTTGGAATATTTTTTAAAGAATGTCCTAACTTGGACATTTTCTAGTATGAGGTTTAGAGACTAGTGGAAAACTATGTGGTCCTAATATTATTTTGATTGCTTACATTTGGCTGATTATATTCCTTTCTCACATGTATCACATGTTTTGTTCATTGATAACACTTGTTAAAAAATATAAAAGTGTTGGGAATATGTATAGACTCTGAAGTTGTCACGGATGAGTAGTTAAACAGCAGAGAAGGTTGCTGGACACACATCAGAGCGCAAGTTGTCATAAAACTTTTACAAAGCATGCTGTGTCTGAGAAAGATGGCTCAACCAGCTATGAGAATGATGTCAGAACCAAATATGCTGTGGCTGAGAATGATGTCAGAACCAGCTATGCTGTGGTAGAGAATGATGTCAAAACCAGCTATGTTGTGGTTGAGTATGACATTGTATCTTGATACTATTTGATACCCATTTATGAAATATTTTGTGGTTAAAAGCTAAAGATTTATATTAAAAAAAACATATTTTCTAAATACATATTTTGAAATATTTCACTTTAAAATTGTTTGATCAAAGATGCAAGTTTCAGATTATTATCATTTAAAGATTTAGCTTCTTTTTCTTATAAATAACTTCAATAAAGTTATTGTTTAGGGATTTCCTACTGTTGTAAGTTTAATGTCAAACTCTAATTTATTATATGACCTTGTGGTATGTGAGCCACCATTTAAACACTTTGTTCTCAGAAAATCATATAACATGGAACATTATTTTTATTTGCAGTTATACCCTGAAATGTCCACTTCCATTTCTACTGTGACTGATATAAATGACAGCATTTGTAAGAGTTACTCCAAACATTTCATTAAGATGTTGTTCTCAGAATGTAATTTCTCCCCTTCATAAAATTTGATACTGTTTACCAATCCTTGATTTTACAAATGTAGAATTTATTGTCCTATTGACCTTTACATATCTATGTTGCTGACCTGTATTGTAATCTAAAGCAACTGAACAATGATTATTAAACAACAGTTAGACAACAGCACTATAACACAGTGGAGCCAGTCCAGCCAGCTATATAGGAAATAGACAAGCCCCCCCCCCCCCTGTTGTGTAGCTTTTTAGCTTTTCTTGTCCCTGCCTTCAGCTAATAATTCATCCTTATCTCATTATGGTGCCCCATTTCCATGGCAATGTGGCTGAAGGTGAAGGGCAGCCAAGAGTGAACATCATTTAGACAGTTTTGCATTAGTTTTCTTTACAGCCTTACACTTGTGCGAGTAAGGCTACCCACAAGGGGCTTTGCACTGGTTTGACAACACTAAATGATCTGCCTTCTGTGAGGATACAACCAGCAAGCAACCCAACCATCTGCTGTAAGACACCACAAGCAGTCCTACTGCTCTACATTTGTACAATTCGATTAGCTTATGTATCTCCCTGAATTCCTCACTCCCTGAAAAAGACATGTGGGCTCTGTCCTTCCACTGTTCTCTCCTCCCTGCTCTTATCTTCCAGTGCCAGAGCTGCTAATCCAACTCCAGTAGCCTGGGTTGCTATCAGGGCTCCTCCTTTTCAACCCAGAGCCCATTTCCCTGTTGTGTACTTGCAGACAATGTGTATCACATTCTGAAAGAGGAAAAATCTTGTTCACCTTCTTCAGTAATACCATCTTCATCCCCTATAGGCCAGTTCCTTAACTGGCTGCTAAGATTATGCACTGACGTTCTAGCACAGTGCTTTTTGTCATAAAATACTTCCTTACCTAAAGAAAAACAGCAAGATCATAAAAATGTGATTGTGGTGGCTTGAAAAGGCCATCAGCCATATGCCATCATCATCATCAACTCCTCTTTTTCACATTTTTTATGTGAAGTTTGGGTGTCACACTCAATGAAAAAAAAAAAAGAAGTCACAAATTATGTTACACTGGAGTCATAGGAAGAAGTACAGTCCCTTCTTAGTAACAAACAGGAGTAGAGTTATCCAGGCATCAGAGACTGTATGATTTTGGGGTTAGCTACTTAGTATAAAAAGTTGACACTAGATGGTATGGACAAGAGGTCATCAGTAGAGTTATGTTGACATCTTCTAGAAACTGTGTCATTCATGCACCAATTTACCAGTGTATATTCTTGTTTTTTTAGTTCTTCATTTCTTCTAAGTTTGTTTGATTTCTCTCCAATCTGATTACTTCATTAAGTGTAAAGAAATTAAATTCATCTCTGTACCAGAGACTTCATGCTAGCAAAAACACTGTAGCAATCTTTATGCTGACCTACATTTTCATCAATGAACTTTGCCACTCTGCCACCTTTCTTATTAAACTTGTAATGGTGGTAATAAATTAGATTTATCACAAATATTTTTTCTTAGTTTTTTTGGGTTTTTTGGCATATCCACACTGACTCACATTATCATTTCATATTTTTAAACATATTTTTCTTTTCATAATTGTTACAGCGAAGTGACTGTGCACACACTCAATCACAGTTGATCACTTCTATGCATCTTCTGCTTATAAGGCAAGAACTCCAAAGAATCAAGAAACTCATATCCAAAGATGCTTGATTTCAGCTGTGACATTTCATTAATTTGAATATTTTATTAATAGTTCGAGCAACCCATTGCTTTAGCATTAAAGCAAGCATACTAGTATCCATTCCACTTTCTTTAAAATGGCTATAATACTGATCATGATATCCTTCTCACCAGCTGCATTTTTGTGACCATGTATAAGGCTTCCAGTCTAATTTCTTTGCTTAAAGCTTCTTCAGCTGCTATAGACACATACAGTACTTTCTCACATAGATGGTACAAGATCCCACCCCCCAACACACACAGGACACATTTCGTGTACATAACAATGCAAGGGTCAAATTGTCTATTGTTAATAATTCTTCATTCCCTCCCATTTCCTCTACTGTTGCGTACATCCATTGCTCCATCCCACTCTGTTTTGCTGCCTGAAATGTTCCTTCTAGACATGCTATCATTTCTGGTACCTCAATGAATTATATAACATTGACTTAAATGGACAAAAACTTAACAGGCAAAGACTTAGACTGCAGGCCATACAATCCTGCCTATCCTATTCACTCTTACAAGTATTAAAAACACCTCTGATTTTAAACTGTGACTAAATACTCACTGATAGGTTTTTGCTCACCTCACTGGGGCTCTGCCCACTTCGTTCACCCTGCGGGCTCACTCTGCTCCCTTACCCTGCCCTCAATTTCCAAGCACCCCCACTATCTCTACCTTTATATATCCCCAGCTCCTCACACCCCTCCATTCAACCAATAACTACCTTACAGTACCCTGCACTATCAGTTACCACACTTAACATAATACAGCTCATCCACTCCAAAACAATGCCTCCTATATTTTTACGTCTAACATTTCTATTATCCCTACTAATCTCTCTCCTTTGCCTTACTTTCTTTAGACAAATACATAGTATCTACTTAATCTCACCCTCACATCCTACAAACACCTACAAGAAAATACCACCCTTCTCTACCATATCTGACAAACTCTATTCTTCTAACACAACCCTACTATTCAAATGCAAAATTCTTCCTATACCTTCCTCTCTACACTCACACATCCAAACACACACCAGAAAACCCACCCCCTTCCAAACATCTACCTCTCCTTCCTCGCTCAGCTACCTTACACTCTCCCTCCACTGCCTCTCCCTCATACTCTCCGGTGACATACACCCCAAACCTGGACCAACTACCTACACAAAAAACACTAGTTCCCCTCCTACTCATCCCCTCACACACAAATCCCTTCACCTCACCACATTCAGTGCCCAAAGCCTTAGAAATAAAATTCCTAACCTCCGCACCTGGCTTTCCCACAACCAACCCGACACAGCCATTACTGAAACCTGGCTTAAACCATTTATACAAGACAAAAAAAGCCTTCTGCCAGGCTACCACAATATTTACAATGACAGACATCACAAGAAAGGTGGTGGTGTAGCTATTATCTATTCCACCTTGCATACCATTGCCCCTTACACCAACGAGATCCCAACCTTTGCTAATGCTGAAATTACAATAGGGCTACTAAAAATCAACAACCACAAGTACATATGCATATGCACCCTCTATATTCCCCCAGAAAATAATAACCAAATACTTGAAGACATCCTCTCCTGGTTTTCCTCCACCATCAAAAATTAAACCTATATCCTTTGTGGTATGAATATTAACTGGGCCTCTATTAACTCTGAAGCCCCAACTAACACTATCAACCTATTCAACTTCTCCCAACTAGTAAACTCTCCAACCAGAGCAAACAAAGATGGTACCTCCGGCACCATAATTGACTGGATCTTAACTTTCCTTTCCAACCTCATCTCAAAAGCTGGAATCCTCCCAGACCCCCTCAGTGAGCATCTCCCAGCTTTCGCTGACTGTCTCCTCTCTCCCTCTCAAAAGCAGCACCACTGCATCAAAGCCCACAACCTTTCCTTGTTCAACCCTCAGACATTCTCTAAAGCACACTAACTGGTTCCCCCTAAAACCCTTCCCCTCGACAGTGCCATAACCTACTTTACTGAGTTATTTCTAAAACTTCTTAACCAACAGGCCCCTTTTAGAAGTAAGCGCATAAAGTCCAATTGCTCCCCCTGGCTCTCAAAGGAAACTGAACAAAAAATTTAGCTAAGAGACAAAAAATGGAAACAATACCAGAGAAACAAACAGCCCAACTCCCTGCTAGAATTTAAACAAATCTGAAACTCCATAAAAAAAAACTAATAACAAAGGATCACAAAGCTTACTACTCCAAGCTCCAATCTGAGCACTCATCTAACCCAAAAAAAAATTGGGACTCCATATCCTCCCTCCTATACCCTGGAAATAAAGGAAGCCCATGTCCCAACCCAAACCTCACAGATCTTGAAACTGCCATTCAACACCTTCTTCGTGGAATGCATAGCTAAATTCACCTCTTTCCCTCCTCCCCCCTCCTCCCCCAATCCTACCTACCCCCATCATTCTCCCAGCAACAGCCCTTCATGTCTTGTGAAGTACATACCAAAATGGGAGCTGTATTCTATAATGGGTCTAATGAGAGACGAGTAGAGGGGAACAATGACCTCTTTTTTTCTGGATGAGAAACCTTATGTGCCATGTAGAAGGATTTCCTGACTACTGTGGTGATGTGATTATCAAAGGAGAGACTACTGTCCACCAGTGTCCAAAGGTCTCTTACCACACTTTCAGTGTTAAGTAGACTACCCCTATGTGGTAGTTCATGGGTACAGAGTTTTTACCAAAAGGGATGACAATGCACTTTTTGGCATTGAGCTTGAGGCCATGGCTTTGAAACCAGGCATCTGTTTCAGTGAGGCCCTCCTGTAGGATGTCCACATCGTTAGGAGTTTCGATTATGGCTCCTAGTTTGCAGTCATATGCAAACTTCATTAGCCAAAGACCTTCTGTATTAGTCTGTACTTCAGAGAAGTAGATATCAAACAGGAGAGGACCCAGGACTGAACCCTATGGTACTCCACTTTTCACTGGTCTGAAGTCGGATTTGAAGTCTGCTACTTTCACAGTGTGGGTTCTGTCAGTGAGCCAGTTGGCAACCCATCTTGTGACATAGAGATTTATACCTAGTTTAGTGAGTTTGTCTATAATTCCGGAGTGGGGGAAGGTGTCAAAACCCTTGGCAAGATCTAGATAGGCTGTGTGAACCACCTTACCCTGAGCTACAGCTTTGGTGACTGCTTCAAAGAAGTCTATCAGATTTAGGAGACATGATTGGCCTTTTACAAACCCGAACTGGGTGGGGTCCAGAGTTTAGAGATTACAAATGTCATTGTTTATAAGTTCCATGATGATATATTCCATAGCCTTGCAGACCAGGCTTGTCAGGCTAATGGCGCAGTAATTCCTGGGATCCATGGTGGCTCCCCTTTTGTGGAGTGGGATAACCATCACTGTGCACCATTCAGTGGACACAAAGCCTGAGGTGAGGCTATGATTGAACATGGTACTTAGGTGGGGTGCCAGTTCATTCTGTAGTTCGTGTAGAACGCAGCCTGGGATGTTGTCAGGTCCCATGGATGCTGTGTTTTATGTTGGATTATGATGTTCTTTGTATTTAAGTATGTTATATGATATTTTTGTAGTATATTTCTTGCCCAGCATTGATGTATTTTTAATTTCTAAGTTTAATTGTCTATAACAAGTTACTGGGGCTTTTTTCCCTGGGCCTCCACTGAAAACGGGCTCTTCTTGACCCCGTGGACTTCCCCGGTCATCAAACTGAAATAAATAAATAAAATAAGTAAATAAAATATTGTATTTTATTTATTATTATTTTATTTGTCTGTAGCTTTACTTTTTTTTACTTAATGACATATATTCATAGTCTGAATTTTTTATATCACCAAATATTCATACAGCCAAATGACCTATTTTCTTCTTTTTGCTAGTTAAAATTTGATGTTTTTTCTTGTATTTAATCAATAATAAAGTCATCCTCTTCCAGTATAGTAGCTTCTTACTATTCTTTCCACTCAGTCCTTGAAAACTTTCTGTTCTCATTGAAGTATGAAACAATCTATCCAGGCAGTGTGAACTTTGCTGTCTCTGTAATTCTTTTTTTTAAATACTTTTATTGAATTATCAGTTAAGACATAGGCAAACATATGTTTCCAATTACCCATTATTCCCCCGTCGCACCTCCAACATTTGCCATCTACTGCAGAAAAAAATTTTTGGAGCCTGCTTGGGATATTAAAATGTCTAGGAAAATACTTCCAAGCAAAAATCCTAAATCTTCTAGACTTTGTTGCATATTTGGGGACCATCAGTGTCATTCATTCTTTATCATAGGTTCATAAGTAGGTACTAGGCTATCAGCCCGAGGACATTTATAAGCCTAGCCAGAGTGTGTCAGCTTTCGCTGTCCCCATTGATTAATTAACTGAGCCTCTGTTAAGAAGAGCCAATGAAGTGATCCCAGGGGTGTATTTTCTGTTACCCATCCACTCGTCAAGGTTTCTCTTGAAGAGTGTTAGTGAGGGGCTCTGCCTAATGTAGTTAGGAATTTTGTTCCAAAGCATGGGGAGTCTCTGTGACAGGAATCTATTCCTCCAGCATGTTCTGTTTATTGTTGTGGCGAGGTTTAGCTCACTAGAGCGAGTGGCTCACAGTGACTTGGATTTCTTTAGGTGGAGCATGTCCATCAATTCTGAGTTGGACATTGCTTTGTAAGTCAGGCAGAGATCACCTCTGAGAAAGCCATATGCCACTAAGTACAGCTGGAGTTTTTCCAGTCGGGCTGCATAGGACATATGTTTGAGGCTAGTAATCCTCTTGGTGAGGTACTTTTTTGGTCTTTCCAGCTGTTGGAAGTGTCTTGTGAGGTACATCCCAAATGGGGCATTGTACTCTATGATGGGTCTGATGAGTAACGAGTAGACGGGCACTATAACTTCTTTATTTCTAGATGCGAACCCTTTAGTAATTAGATGGGCTACATAGAAGGATTTCCTAACTACTTTGGCAATATGATTGTCAAAGGAGAGATTACTATCTACCTGGGTCCCCAGATCTCTTATTACCTCTTCTATATTAAGGGGGCTGCCACCTATGTGGTAATTCATGGGTGTTTTGTTTTCCCAAACGGAATGACTATGCATTTTTTGGCATTTAGCTTGAGACCATGACTTTGACACCAGGTGTCCGTCTCAGTAAGGCCCTTTTGGAGAATGTCCATGTCAGCCGGAGATTCAATTTTGGCTCATGTAACACAATTTTTACTATAGTATGTTTTACTAAGGAGATTGTATAATCTTTTATTGAAAAATAATGCTTCAGAAAATACCATATTATCTTCTGTACTACATGATATGGCTTTTGCTATCACATAAATCTGGAAACCAGTGAAAATGTTAAAACAAGATGTAGTTTGATTATGAAAAAAATCAGTGATGCATTGAGAGATTCAGAATGTGTATTTCTGAAAAATGTCAGTATGTTTTAGTTGTATTTTGCTTGTCTATTTCCAAATTTAAAGTATAAAGGTAAAGAAAGATGTCATTCTATCATGTTGTAGTGCACAAATGTGATTTAGAACATCAAAAATTACATGGATATTAGACATAACTAATGGAAATATTGTCTGACAATATCAAAGTCTGTACAGGTAGCAAAACTGAGGTAGCATTTGCGAAATCAATCTGTCACTGGCTTGCTACCCCGCTCCACTGGATATTCTAATAAGAGGAAGTACTGTTACTCTGAATTAATCATCCACCAGTTTTAGCAATGTGGTGCTTAGTCGAGAAAGCACTACAGTAAAATATTAGCCTCTCTTCAGGGTGACCCTTATACTTTTGATTTTTTTATTAAAATGCTCAAACTTGCACAAAACTAAACATGAAGCCAAAGAAGATATATTGTTTAACGTTGTGGCCCTCAGTTAGGCCCCATCAGACTTTTACTATGAAGTCAGCTATGAATGCTACCTTTGCAAGACTGACTTCACCTTTAATTCGATCTGAAATGCACATCTGATGGTGGTGGCAGCTATGCATTGGCATGACACTGAAATCAGCAATTTTATGCATCATGTTATTTACAGTTTAATTATAACATGCAATGTCATTACTTCACAGTTATATTTTCAGTTAATTGACTGGTAATAATTTGCCCTATTTGTGAGATAGGCATTTAGTAAAATAAAGATATAAAATGTTAATAAGTGCAGAGACACAGCACACTCACAAACACACACACACACACACACACACACACACACACACACACACACACACACACACACACACACATGCACATCCGTGCATTTGTGCCAAGCACACACACACATTCACCAAGAGCTTAATATTAATAGATGCAGTGAAAAAGAAAATACTTTGATGTGTATAGTAATTTTCTACAGAACTGTAGCATATTCTACTGTAAAATTTTGCTGCTCCATCTGATCCTTTTCTGCATCCATTTTAAGCAGTGCTTCCAGTGCTTCTTCTATGACTACCTAGTAAATAACAAAAACAGCATGTGCACTATGACAATTTATCAAGAGACATATAATTCGCTTTTCATTTATGTTAGGTTTCTTCCTGAGTATTCCGTGAAGCCTTTACCTCATGACTGAGTGAAATGATTTTGGTGGTAATACTTTAAGCCCCAAGATACACATCAGGAGCCACGTATGTGTATGAAAACAGTGCAATGTCACAAGTCTGAGATTTATAGTATGCTATAATTAGTTCAAAATATTTACAATCCAATACATAACTCAAATGTTTTACTGGCAGTCAGTGTTTTGGCTTGTCAGATGGTTTACAGCCATGTATGTGCTTTATGGCATCTTGTTGCTACTGGGTTTATGTGTTTTATTGTACCCTATCTCCAGTGAGTTATATAATTAATTTAAATCCTGTGCAGCGGTAGTACATAATCATTTTCATGTTAAAAATGAAGTTATATTTCTCAGTCATTCTATACCTTTCAAACAATTTGTCAAAAAATTGGTACAAATAAAACTAATTTATCAGGCACTGTTAATGTAAACTTCTAAAATTATTAAATCAATACAGAGCTGAAAATGTCAAGAAAAATGTCAATATACGTAATATATTCCACGTATCAAAACTGTTTTTAATTTAAAATGTGATGCGTACAAATTTGATGAAGCATATCTAACTAAAGAAACTTTTGCAAATGGTAGGTTTCTACTCTGTTAATTTCTGGAGCATAATTTAAAATAGTGCTATGTATGTGTGTAATCTGCGTGGTTCCTGAGATATATTACAAACTTAATAGCTGCTATGTTTACTGCAATTTATAAATTCTAGTTTAAGACCAAGACCCTAAAGAATACTACCACTGTAAAAAACAATTTGTACTGACAAGATTGCCATTTACGCTTCTTTAGTAACCCCTATCAACATTTTTTTTGAAATGTTAGGACAGAATTTAATTCTGTCAAAAAGACTCTGCCCATTGGAAGTTGCAGTGCAAACTTCCACAATGCCACTGGACAGAATGAGTTAATACATAGTAAGTTACACGGGTCTATATTACCAACTCAAATTATTTAAATGACGAATACAAAATGATTGACACATATTAGTCATAATTTCTAATGTGTGAAAGCTACAGGGGAAATCACAAACTGTCATAGTTTTCCAACTTACGACAGTGAAAGTATTACGTCACGGACCTAATATTGTGCTGCTTAGAACCAGTAAACCAATATAAAAGTTTAAATACTGGGAGAACTAAGATGGCTGCCGTCCTATAAGCAGTGTAACTCTATAGCTCTGCTACTCTAAATAATTCAACATCCTTATTCCTTGGGAGAGAAGTAAAACCAGTGAATAATAATCTCTTCTCAGTATTAAGATACCTACCTGTGGCTAATCTCTGCATCCAGTTTTGGGAACAGAAGTACTTATCCGAAGGATTAACTCTGATCTTGTGTGCTTTACCTCTCTGCTCCCTGCTGTCCATGTGGCCTAGGGCTCTTGGGCCTACACTCACCTGAAAATAAGAGAGTTAAAAGGAATAAAAATAAGAAAAGAAAATTTTGATATGTCACAAGAATTTGGTTCCATGGAAACACAAAGCACTAAAGCTAAATTCTCTGATATTTCATCTCCAGAGAAAGATGCAACTCCTAAAAGGGCTAGAACTGCCAAGCAACAGGAAACTACAAAACCACCTGCTAAAGTGAAAACTGATCCTTCCAGCATGGAAGACTTAAAACTGGCCTTGCAGCCTATCCAATCTGCAATCCAAAGCTTCTCTCAGCAGCTTAAAACTTTCAGTGAATCAATAGACAGAATACTCACTAGAATTGACAAAACAGAAGCTAAGGTTTTTGACAACGAGATTAAAATTGAACAACTACAGAAAGATCAGAAATCTAATGCCCTAAGTATTCTGGACATGCAACAGAAATTAGTGGACCTTGAAGCTAGGTCCAGGCGCAAAAATATTATCCTAAGAGGCATACCGGAACATATAGACAACCTCACATTGCTTGAAAGCTTATCTGCAATTTTTGCCATATTCCTGGATAAATCACCTTTCTCTGACCAGATAATAATTGAACGAGCCCATAGACCCTAAGACCACCTTATGACAAAACAAAGCCGAGATCCGTTTATGTGAAGATACTTAATTATCAACATGTAAGCAAACTATTAATAGCGGCTCGAAACAAAAAGTTTATAGAATGGAATGGAGCTAAAATATCTCTTTCATCTGACCTTCCTTCTCAGATTAGGTTGGAACGTCAAAAGCTTGCTCCTTTCTGTGCTTATTTAATTAAGAAACAAATAAGATTCCAGATGAGATATCCTAATACTTTGATTTTTCATCACCTAGGATCCAAGTTATCTGCTCAGAACAGTAAGGAAGCTTCAGCGATCTTCTATCAAGAATTTAGAGAAAGTCCGGGTCCTGTTCTATAAAGCTTTAACTTACCTAAAGCTTTGTGCAATGCATGATCGCTAGTCTCAAAAGGTACTACTGGTCTTGCTTCTGGATCGTTTCTGTCCACAGTATTGAACTGTGGTCATCTCAGCGTTTGAAAGGGCCATTTTGTAGTCCTCCTCCCTCGTGCTTTTCCTTCAGAATGCAGTTACAAAACTAAATATCCTCCATGTTGTCTGTTAGTCAGAGGAACTTTGACCCTTGCATTTACCATGATTCCTTTCGCTTTCTTAAAGTGGTAGTGCTGTTATGTTAATCCTTGGTTGTTTTATAACAGCTCTGTCCGCGTTTTAGGGCTCCACTCACTTGAGAAGCCCTGCCTCATCAGCAGACAATCAATGGGAGTTACTGATCTAAATTAAACATTAATTGGATGACACTTTCTTCTGGACAGTCGATGTTGGCATAATTCATGTATGTTGCGCTCTATGAGCGGTTTGTTATATGTTCCATAACTTCAGCTTTTCCTTTACGATACTTATACGAGGTGTACATTCTACTTTCTGTCATCATAAAACTGAGCTTCTCGTTTTTTTATGTACTGTACAAATATGCAAACCATTCCATTCAGGAATCTGCAAATTACTTCATAAGTACATGAATCTGAGCACATGTGTAAATACGCTGCTTCATTAATATTTGATATATTGTCTTTGTGATCCTATGAGTCATTTACTGCTTTGAGTATGTAAGAGGCAGTCTTGACTAATTACATATCACCCTCTAGTTTACTGTGATTATAAGCACAGTGTGTTCACTTCATCATACACAACTTTACAAGCCATTTTGCTCAATATATTTGGTCACTGTATTGAATACACAGTTTGAAATATAAGACTGCAGGTTTTATTTTTGTAGACAAAACACATCTCTTAGAGCAATTGGTTTAGTTTATTACCAGAAAAAGTTAGTAATATATCTTTGGACTATGTCTTATTCAAACAAAAGTGTGTGCACTCTCAGGCACACTGAAGTAGTTGCTAATTTCCAAAGACAAGCGACAGAAAAGCCGACGATGCAATATGTTGCATTAAGCTCTGCAGCTGGATCTTCAAGCCCGATATATATCTGGCGGCTGTTTTTTATACTAACACCTGAAGGTTTAATCAAGCCCACTCAGATCCTTTTTTCTGACCCCTGCACATGGAACTAAGTTCATTGCTTAGTCAAGTTATTTTGTTTATATTAACCAGTATACGGTTCATGTCCGTATACCTACACCACATTTCATTCTATGTGGTAGATGTTTACTACAGCCTATAGCACTCAGGGTACTTGTCACACCTCAATGTAGGAACTATTGATAATTCTTATGTGTTACACATAACTCCACTTTGTGGATGAGTAATATTTTTCATTATTAATAATTCAAACATGATGGGGCAATCCTCATGTTTCTTTTAGGTCAGTCTTGAGTTTTTCATCCTGCATAGAAGGGGTTTGAGGGTGCCATGTTACGAGAGCACAGGATGTATTTACTGATTGTTAGGATCAAGCTGCCTATGTACCCCTTCTGATTTTAGGAATTATTAACCGAGTCTCACAAATGGTTTGTTTCAAAGTCAGGACTGTCATTATGCCTGTAGATTTATGCTAATCCTTTCTTCTTTTTCCTTTGTCTTAGTAAGTATTTTATCTCAACGATATAGGACTATAGTATTTACTTAAATATTATACATGTCTTGCAAGTTATTTTTGTTGTTGTGGGGATAGCTGCTTCTCCCCTTCAGATTCTAGTGGAAGTTGTATAACAACAGGATGTTTATAAAGAGTGCAACTTTAAGCTAAACACTAATTAAGCTTGGTTTGACAACCCCCTTGGCTTATCTTAACTGTCACACTTATAGTTGGTTAATCATATGCTCAGAACATTAATATAGCTGAGCTTTGAGTGTATTTTTGTACTGCTTGGGATTGTTATGCATTTTAGATTCTGGTGTTTTAAGAATAAATTTCTGGGATATTATAGTCTCTCCCTTTGGGGGAGACTCAAGAAATGCTGTAAAAGGCTACTATTTTTCACGTTATTCCTTAATATCCCAGCCCCTTCCGGGCTTAGGGGGTGGTGGTTAGGCACGGGATTAAAGCAGGAAGGGTTTTTTATACTTGCCCAAACATTTTTGTTTCATCATCTAAGAATGATAGATAGATGCATGTTCTCCATCTTTCACAGTTCTTTTAACTACTTAGGTTTGTATGTAAATGTTGGATATAGAATCGTGGAACATCAAAGGGCTACAAGCTTCCAGTAAGAAAAAACTTTTTATGCATCTGACTCTTAAATCCACATCTAACATTGTTTTTGTCCAAGAAACCCATCTTTTTGATAACCAAGACAGGGGGAGACCTTGGATTCAGAAGATCATAGCTTCAGGGGCCAAATCTAATAACGCAGGTGTGGCTATTATAATTAAAAATAAATTTATATATGACATAATAAAGTGTGACTCGGATACTGACGGTAGATGGTGTTATTTTGTCACAACGTGCTCCTTCATTGACAAACCTATTTTAATTATTAATATCTATTCCCCATGCTCAGGTCAGCAAAATTTCATTATGCAGATTTATAACTTACTTGCCTTATTTCCTAAACACTACTACATTGTTGGGGGTGACTGGAACTCAGTACAGGATCCAAAAAATGATAGGACAAATATTAAGGCTAAATTTAATTTTTCTGCAACCTTATCCTTATCAGAACTGAAGGATGATTTTAACCTTTTTGATCCCTATATCTTTCTTAAAATCACTCATAAAAATAACAAATTCACCTTTTTTCTCTAACTGCGCTAAAAGCTGGTCTAGATTGGACTTTTTTCTGATTTCCTCGTCCTTCAACAACCTGGCTATTTCTTTTTCCAGTTATCCTAGAAGCCTCTCCGATCACTCAAGGATTTCTCTCTCTCTATTCAATGGCAGGATATAAGATCCTCAAAGAACATAGCTATTTGGTGGCGTGTAAACCCTTACCTTCTTAAGAAGGAAGAAATCCTCTCACAAGTTGAGTTCTATCTTGACCAATTTCTCCAATCCAGTAGCTCCTTGCAGACTTCTTTAGACTGCTCCTGGGCTGCAACCAAGGCTATGATCAGAGGTTTTCTTATAAATAAAGCCTCATACTATAAGAAACTATTCAACAAGAAGGAATCAGATATTACCTCTAAACTCCATAAGATAGAAACTGAAATCCAACAAAAACACTCTCCTGAGTTGGAGAAACAAATGATCCTGCTACAAAAGGAACTTTTATCTATGCAAGCGGAGGACCTTAACTTCCATGAGATTAAATCCTTAGCAAATTACTTGGATCTGGCTCAATTTCCCTCTAAATTCCTGGCCAGAGTGGTAAACCTGAATAAATCATCTCCATTTATTTCTGAAATTTCACATCAGGGGAAGGAATATCAGAGTACTACTGAGATTATTGGATTATATGAATACTTATATTCTCAGTTATATGGCCCTACTGAAAATTCCGTTAATAAGGAAGAGTTAGAGGTTTTTTATAACAATTCAACCTTCCCTAAACTGACTGAGAATCAAAATAAACTTCTAGATCAAGAAATTTCTATGCAAGAAATAACTATGGCTATTAATAGCCTTAAACCTAATAAATCACCTGGACCAGATGGGTTTACGGCAGAATTTTATAAATCATTTACTTCCAAAATCTCTAAAGCATTGCTTCTTTTGTATAACAATATTATTACCTTTGGCTTTAAGGATATACACCTGAATGCCTCCAGAACTATCTTTGTTTCAAAACATAACGGTGACCCCAAAACCCCCTGGCATTATAGACCCATTTCTATTGTTAATATTGATATGAAAATTTTGGCTACAATTCTAGCTAATAGACTGAAGTCAGTTATCTCTTCTATTGTTTCACCAGAACAATCTGGTTTCATTATGGGCAGACAAACAATTGATCACACCCTGTCTTTGGAAGCTATGATCTCTCTTTCTTCTTTAAATAAAACCCCCCTTTATGCTCTAGCAATCGATGCTTCCAAGGCCTTTGATCGTATTAGCACTGATTTCCTATTCAATAGTCTCCCCTTTTACAACTTACCAAACTCATTTATCAACACAATTGAAACCCTATATTCTAGTGCATAGACCATTTTACAAATAAATAAACAGATATCTAATAGAATTAAAATTCTTAATGGTGCTAGGCAAGGTTGCCCCCTCTCCCCATTATTATTCAACCTTTACATTGAACCATTATTCCTTTTGATCAAACAGAAAACATATCATCACACACCTATTATTTTTAACACCAAACTTTATCTCTCTGCATACGCAGATGACTTAAACATTTACTTTACGCTCCCCGGATCTGACCAGATTAAAATCCTATCCTCCATTAGTTCCTTCTCTAACCTGGCAAACTACAAACTTAATAGAGATAAATCACTAATTTTTCCGATAAACATTTATTCCCCATCCCCCAATTTATTCGCTAACACAGGTATAAGCATTAAACAACAACTTCAATATCTCGGGATATCTTTCTCCCAAGGGAACTCCACTCAATATCAGGATAACATGGCAAAATGTTGGTCGAATGTCCTGGGTGACCTAAGCAGATGGGCAAAACTTAAGCTTCCTTTTTTGGCCAGGACGGCAATCATTAAAATGAATATTCTTCCTAGATTTTTATATATATTTAATGCATCAATGAGTATAATACATAATAAATTCTTTAGAAATATTATATCTCTTCTTTCAAAATTTATCTGGGCCCCCAAATCTGTCAGAATTAGTTATCTGAAACTTACTTTCCCCAAGGAACAGGGAGGACTGGGCTTACCTGTCTTTAAAACATATTATGAAATAATCAATGGAAGTAGAATACTAAATATTACCTCCTACAATAAGGACCACTCTCCTTGGGCCCCATGCATGGGTCATCCTGTATAATAACTATGTTAAATCTTTAAACATAAACCCTGCTGCGCTACCTTTCCTGAACAAAAAAAAATGTGGGCAATCTTAAATTACTAAAAGGCATTAAATTTAGTATAAGGTCACTTCAAAACCTCTTTAGTTCCCTGAATATGATTCATTCCTTTAATACTCTGCAACCAATACACCTTAACCCTAACCTAAGAATGAATGGACACATGTTAAATCTGGAACAATACCCCCTTCTCAAGTACACTTCTATCTCCGATCTATTTCCCTTTAAACAACAGTCTTTCGGATTTAAGAACTAATTTGAATTTACCTAAAAAATATACAATCATATTAAGACAAATCAGAGAATTAGTACATATTTACTTGGAGAACTCCTTGGTTTCTGATAAGGATATCTCAATCTGTAAAACACTGTGGAACCTGTTTCTTAGTAAAAAAAAAATGATCTCAAATACCTACAAAGCTATCATGGCACTTAAAACGCATAAGGAGCTCATTTTTTCCAATTCTTGGCTAAAACTTAATCCTTCTATTACCCATAATCAGATCTCTAAGGCCATAAGAATTAGTTCTAGATTCATACCCCTAAAAAAACGTAAATATGCTCAGCTCATGATATTGAATAATGCGTATCTTACCCCCGACATACTTAATAAAATATATCCCAACTACCCCCTCAATGTCAATTTTGCCCTAATCAAACAGATGATATTTTACATGTTTTCTGGAGTTGCAAATGTACTTACAAGTTATGGTGTGCCTTGAGAGTTCTATTGGAGAAAATTGGTTATGAAAAGTCTACTCTTTCTTGGGAATTTACTATTCTTCATATCCCACCTCCAGGGTTACCCGAGCGGAACTACAGATTACTGATCTCTATCTTTATGCTAATTAAATATTATATTTCCTTGAATTGGAAAAATAGGCAAATACTATCGTGGGAAGGGTTTAAGACCCTAACTATTAAGCACCTCAAGGCACATAAATACTTATTTCACAACATGAATCACAAACCATTTCTCAAAGAATTTTGGAGAATACTTTTTTAACTTATTTTAGTCTGAGTACATGTTTCCTTTAGGTAATACCAAATGTTATATTGTTTTCTTTTTCTCTTTATATAGTTGGGCAATGTATAAATGTACATAATTTTTGAGGTTTTGGTTATTCTGTATGTTGTACATATTGTTATTGTTTGATGTATGGTATCTGTTTTGAATAAAACAATAAAGATAATTAAAAAATAAATAAATAAATAAAAGTTTAAATACAGTTTGTAAACACTTTAATGCAAAGCAAGTTGAAATAAAATATAAAGCCTGATTGAATATACTTTGACTGTACAAACTGAAGCATAATACTAAAATTAATCCGTAGTCTAAATCAACATACTTAAAGTATAAAAGGCAGCCAATGAAATGCTTATCTGTGCATTACACACACTGTCACAGTATAAAATGGCTAGTACACGATTGTTTGCTCCTGGCATCGTAGGTGAATATTAACAGACTGTAGTGTCACAAAAGAACAGAGAAATGCTGCACATAGATGGATATTTGTTTAATTTGGGAAAAAGGTTAAAGATAGACAGTATTGGGTGCTGTAGATTAAACCAGACACAGAAATGTAAAGGCAGAGCAGTTACTAATAAGCAGGTAAATGGTGAATTGCTTATGAAATCTGTAGGTCACCATCACCCATCTGATGCAGCTGAAGTTGAGAGATATGTTGCATGTCACAATTTAAAAGAGACTGCTTGTATTTCTAGGGACACTCCAGTGTTAGTGGTAAATGATGTTATAGCTAGTACTTCTATGAAAAGTACTTTGTCTTTACCCACTAGCTGCTCAATGCTAGAGCAAGTAAACAGAGTAAGACGTAAAAAGGTACTAAATTATAGCACAGTTTCCACACCATTGAGTAGTATTAGTTCAACTAGTTATATATACTTTAAAGGGAGCATTTGTACAGGGAGCATTTGTACAGAAACGAATAGTAGACACTCATAATAACATACATGTACTTGTGTAAATGTGAGATATGGTTCATGGATGGTGTATTTCTAACAAAGGGATGTCTTTGTTCACAACTCTATAATATACATAGGAGATAATAAAAATTATCTGCCGTTAGTGTACTGCCTTATGACTAAGAAGTCGTTCAAGTCATACAGTTTTCTATGGGAGTTTTGTTTGACCTCTTGTCGTCTGCAAACTTGCATGTCTCTGTGAAATTTATACTGTGCGACTTTGAAATGGCAGCTATTAAGAGCATGAAGGGCAATTTCTCTACAGTTACATGTAAAGGTTGTTTATTTCACTTCGCACAAAGTATATGGAGTGAGGTTCAGTCTTTAGGTTTGGCTACATTGTATGGAAAATCGGTGTCCTTTCAGCTGTCAGTTAAGAAGTTAATAGCCTTGTCTTTCTTAAATGAAGAGGACTGCATTTACTGGATTGTCAGATATATTTCTTACTGCTGGGAAGGACTTGATATTGTACTTTGCAGATGTATATGTGTTAGGATGGGCACGTAAACAGCAGACACGTCTATCCTCCTGTACACGCTTTAATCCTATTTTCCCAGTTAGTTTCTGGAATATTTCTGCTTTAAATTATTTGTCACTGCCACAAACTCAAAAGCATGTTGAAGGCTGGCAGAAACAAATCTGTTGTTTGCTAGGGAGACGTATTTGTGATGTTCCCTCAGTTTTGTCTGTGTTAGTCCGGGAGCCGAATAGAGTGAATGCAGTAAGGCTACAGTTACTTTTTGGATGCTTCCCTTCCCCAAAGAAAAGGAAAGCCATGGAGAAACAACACCGATTACAAATGGTGCTAGATAAGAAAGCTGAATACAGTTCCCAGGATTTTCTGACAGCGGTTGCTATGCTTTTAAAAACATGGTTTCTGTGATGGTATATGTTATTTGCACCATTTGCTAAAATGTAATTTAGTTTCTCTACCACTTTCTTTTAACACTTTAAGGATTTTTCACTGTTTAGAGTTGTAGTATTACATATTTTGTAAATTACAGGTGTAGGCTTAGATGTCACATCTTTTACTTTATGTATTCACTACAGAGCCAGGGAAGCGGTGTTGGCCAACAATGATTTTTCGATTATATCATTTGCAGTGTTTTAGAATTTCATTGAAGTGTAAGATCGACGAATATGTGTCGATCTTTTAGTACTCAACGTTTCAATTTTTCAAGTTGGTAATATAGCCCCAAGTTACACAATGGTTAATTTCTAAGTAGCTGGACTTTTTCTAAATGCAGTTTTAATTAATATAACTTTCCTCATTGCACTTTTACCTGTTTTTAATGCTGACCAGAGATGTGAAGATATGAAATAATACAAATAACTTTCTGCCTTGCTTTAATTCATTACACCACCCTTTTTCTTGCAAGGCTGTCGCGAGATTAATGCTGCTAGCTGGCATCCTTTGCTAGTCTGCTCCTAGTTTGAGTTCCCAGACATTATCTCATGCACTTTTTTGGGAGGATGGTGCATTTAATTTATACTTGCCAACCTTATCTGATATCAATAAACTGAAATATGTATATCACTGCATACATGTGTGATAACATATACTGATTCCACAAATGTCAGTGAGCAATCACGTGATAAAATGGAAGAATGTTTATTATAAAATGTATATCTTCATATAACAAGGGTTGCAACATATAAAGAAAGAAATGCAAGAAATTCTTAGCATGAATCAAATCTAAGGCATGTTCCAAGGAGAACTTTCTGTCAGAAGCCTAGTTCTGTGGTGCAAAAGTGTTTAACTCTGATATCCCCATAACTATTTCAAGTAGGGGAAGGCACTGGGGAATGATGGAAGCAAGGGATCATTGTGAATTCTTCCATCCTCGGGGGAGGGAAGGATGCAGTGGAGCAGAGAATATACTTTCTGTCAGGGCTTCTAGATGTGTGGGAACTCTAACTTGCATAAGCTTAGGAGTGGCATTGTCTTGTTCATTCCAGAAGTCAGGCACAGCCAACAGAATTTTCAGATCTGCAGGCTGACATTTCTTGACAATTCATTGACAATTCTTGTCTGTCACCTTACAACACCTGCCAACATATAGAAGGAAGAATAGAGGACAAGAAGGTGTCTGTAAGATATATTTTGGCACAGAACGATATGCATATGGTTTGAACATAAAGAATTATAGCACTTTTGCAGAAATATTCAAATGCTGAATTAAGACTCTTCCATTTTTACATGAACAATTCACTATTGTGCTTCCAGAATAAAAGTGGTGCAACTTGTAGCCCGTGTTTATGCACTTAGATTCCCCAATGCAGTCATGAGTAGTTAGTAACTGACATGGTACAATCTTTAATATATTACTGACATAACAGTAGCACAGAACCCTGTGCTTAGCAGAATGCATTTAGTTAACACAGTGTAAATGGAGATGCAGGCCTCTACAGTCTGAAGATAAAACAAATAGGTTGCAACAGTGAGCTGATGAAAGATGAGTGTCAGCACTAACCAAGTAAACAGTTTCCAAAATGTTCCATCTCTTGATATACACATCACATCATCCTTTAATTTTAAATACAAATGCGATAAAATGAAATTATGCAGACAGACATTTATTATGCAAGCTTTAAACATTGTCATAGTTTCTTAGGTTCATAGGTAGGTACTAGGCTATCAGCCCAAGGGCCCCTAAGTAAGCCTAGCCAACAAGGTTCCCTGGCTTATGCCACCCAAGAAAGTTAATTTCCTGTGCCCCTGTCAAGCAGAGCCACAGAAGTGATCCCGGGGTGTATTTCCTTTTTCCCATCCACTCATCAAGATTTTTCTTGAAGAGTGCTAATGAGGAACTTTGCTTGACATAGATGAGTAGCTTGTTCCAGAGTATAGAAAGTCTCTGGGACAGGAATCTATCCCTCCAGCATGTCCTGTTTATTGTGGTGACAAGCTTTAGGTCCCTAGAGCATGTAGCTCGGAGGGATTGGGATTTCTTTAGGTGTAGCATGTCCAACAGCTCTGGGTTTAACATAGCTTTATATGTTAGGCAGAGATCTCCTCAGCGTAGGCGATATGCTACAGAGTAAAGCTGGAGCTTTTTGAGACAGTCAGTCTAGGGCATCTGTTTGAGGCCAGTAATCCTCTTTGTGAGGTACTTCTTGTGGCCTTTCCAGCTGCTGTATGTCTTGTGAGGTACATTCCAAAAGGGGCATTGTACTCTATAATAGGTCTAATGAGTGCCGAGTAGAGGGGAACAATGACCTATTTTTTCCTGGATGAGAACCCTATTATGATGAGGTGTGTGACATAGAAGGATTTCCTGACTACTGCGGCAATGTGATTATCAAAGGAGAGACTACTGTCACCCTGGGTCCCAAGGTCTCTTGTCACACATTTGGCATTAAGTAGACTGCCGTTTATGTGGTAGTTCATGGGTACAGAGTTTTTACCAAAGGGGATGACAATGCACTTTTTGGCATTGAGCTTGAGGCCATGCCTCTGACACCAGGCGTCTGTCTCAGTGAGGCCCTTCTGTAGGATGTCCACATCATTTGGGGACTCGTCTATGGCTCCTAGTTTGCAGTCATCTGCAAACTTCGTTAGCCAGAGGCCTTCTGTGTTAGCCTGCACTTCAGAGAAGTAGATACCAAACAGGAGAGGTCCCAGAACTGAATCCTGTGGTACTCCACTTGTCACTGGTTTGAAGTCAGATTTGGAGTCTGCAACTTTTACAGTGTGGGTTCTGTCAGTGAGCCAGCTGGCAACCTGTCTTGTGATGTAGGGACTTATACCTAGTTTAGTGAGTTTAGCTATAATTCCAGAATGGGGGATGGTGTTGAAAGCCTTGACGAGGTTAAGATAGGCTGTGTGAACCACTTTACCTTCGTCTACAGCGTTGGTGTCTGCCTCAAAGAAGTCGATCAGGCTCAGAAGGCATGATCTGCCTTTCACAATCCCGCGCTGGGTGGGGTTCAGAGTTTGAGGTTACCAATGTCTTTGCTTATGAGTTCCATGATGAGACGTTCCATGGTCTTGTAGACCAGGCTCGTCAGGCTAATAGGGCGATAGTTCCCAAAATCAGTGCAGCTTTTACCTGCATAGATGTGATTACAGGAACTCTGCATTCTTCCTATATAGCTATGGGCCCTTTAGGGGGTGAGAGGGGGGTAAAGTTAGCACTGAACCTATCTGCCAGGATGTTGGCAATATCAGTTGGTTCTGTAATTTTCATGCCATCATGCTGTAACTCAGAGCATATCTGGGTGTTGCCATTGAGATTCTTGACATAGCTATAGAATGCTTTGTGGTTGCCCTTAGAATCAGTGGTGATTTTGTTTTCGTAGCTAGCTTTGGAGGATCTTATAAGGGATCTCAGCTTCTTACTGAGGATGACCAGGGACCTCCTCCACTCATGGGATTTTGCAACCGTTTCTTCCTTCTGTTGTAGAGTTTGTTTATGGTAGGGGACCACCAGATCGGCTTCCTTTTTTTGGAGGTTAGCGTCTTGTTTCTGTCTGAGAACTGTCTTCCAAGATCTTGGCAATATGAGCTGTTAATACCATATTATTTTTTTTTTTCTTTATTATATCTGAAAGTGGAATAATCCCCTAAATATCCCTGGAGTATGAAATACAAATAACACACTAGAAGCATGTTAAAAATAAGAACAGCTATGTTAAGTATGTGGTGAACATAGAAAATGTATAAAGGACAGACATCATATCAAAGATGATGCTCAACTATAAAAATTTAAGTAGAGCATGGTTTGAGAAAGGCATAACAAAATGCATAGCTTGCTTAAATTCCAAGACTACAGAATCTCCAGAAAACATGAGTTAATCAAGTGTTTCATTCATTTCACACCAAAGTACAGCTGGCCCCAGGAATTAATGGAGGAGGCATTGCTATGTGAGAGTCAGGTAAGGCTAACTGGGGGGAATGACAGGGATTCATTTCCTGTACTTCAGACAAAATTGAGAAGGTTAAATGAAAAGGTGCATGCAAGGAGCTTATATGATGAAAAAAGCAAGATACCTTACAATGAGATAGAAATGGAAATATATACCAAGGAGAATGTCAAAGTAAAAAGGACAAGTGTTCATAAATGCAGGAAATGCACAGAGAAGGAAGTGGAAGGAATCTATGTGTTTTGGGACTTACTTTTTGGAATGGAAATCTGGGATACAATGGTGGAAAAGTTTGGAATAATTATTCAATAGGTGATAGAAAACACATGGGAGGGGTATTATTCTGGGACAAGCAGACAAAGAAAGAGAATATATAAAGGGGAAGTGAAAAGCCACAAGAAAGCCACAATGCCTATTTACAGGAACTAGATTGATTCAGTATTTTTCCCAGGTGATCTAAGCTATCTAACTATAGACTGTGATACCTATACCACTACCAGTGCACATGCACATAGATTCTTGGACATTGTCAGTACACATGCCTGAAGCAATTAGAGTACTCACTAGGGGGAATAATATCTTGGATTTTCTCCTTGCTAATATGGGAGCATCTTACACCTTCCCTTGCATATCTTCATCACTTGTTAGGTCAGACCAGGAAGCAGTATCTTTTGAAATAAAATTAAAACCAGAGATCCTTTCCACCCAAGATACCCTTAGAAATTTCTTTAAGACAAACTACCGACTCCTAAATGATACAATGGCAAGGTCAAATGCTCACCAAACTCATTAACTCAACTGAATGCCCAGAAACATACACCACCACATTCTGCCAGCATGTAAACAGCTGCATGCATGCAGCTGTACTGCATAGGAATAAGTGCAGGGCAAACCCCAGAAGCAAACCAACATGGTAGAATCATAATATTAACAAGCTTTATAATAAAAGGAAAATAATTTTAAGTAAAAAGAGTAAGTCCCAGGATGTTAGGTCCATTGTCACTGAAATAAACAAACAACTCAGGAGCTTAACAAAATCCATCAAAGCCAAGTTTGAGACTACATAGCTACACAAGCCAATGACAATCATGAGGTATTTTTTAGTAATATTTGTAATCTTAAAAGCACATTGCAGGTGGCCAAGGATGAACACAGGATAGCAGCAGATTTCTTCAGCTCCACCAATTTCATTACACTGACAGGAATTAATTACTTAAAAAATTAATTTTTGAAGTAATTTTCTTTCTAAATACGTTTGTTTTATATAGTTCTTGAACTATATCTAAAAAAGAAAGGAAATCTTAACAATATTCCTGTCAGAAATCACTGTGGAAATTTTCCTGTCAGTTTATCAGTCTGAAATGAGTTCCAGTACGACAAATTCTCAAGACTCCAGCATCAAGAAAGAACTTCAGTCTCTGATAATTATAATCCAGCAACTTACTGATAAAATGGATAAAATGGATACTAAAATAGACACCTTCATAGAAAAACTACAAAACAAATAGACCTGTTACATACAGACCTGCAACAACAGAAGATCCAGATGACAGGCATAGAAGAAGCTGTGAATGACATGGAAAATAGAATCCAAGAAGAGGAAATCAACATTGAGTTTCTGCTGAAACAAAATACACATTTACAAACAAAGCTGGATGACCTGGAAAATAGATCTAGGCGCAATAACATTAGGATTTTTGGACTGCCAGAAAATATTGAAGGTAACAATATTACTTCTTTTTTAACAACTTGGCTCCCTGAAACTTTAGACTTACCAGAAGCATTCTCTTTTGGTATCGCAAGAGCACATAGATCTATAGCTAATACTAACTCTAACAAAAAATATCCTAGATCAGTTATAGTTAGATTTCTATCATCTTTTGATAAAGAGATGGTTCTTAAATCTGCTTGGGCTAAAGCTCCTGTTAAGATTAATGAGACAACTGTGCGTTTTGACAATGACTATTCTTCCATGGTAATAGCTAAAAGAAAAGTTTTTCTGCCACTAATAAGGGAGCTTAAAAAAGCACAGTTTAAAACATACCTTCTGTTTCCTGCCAAGCCTAAAATCTTCCTTCCTGATGGTCCTAAGGTTTTCGATGATTTAGACTCTGCTTTACTGTTTGTCAAAGAAAAAAGGATTTTGGATAAAATAGAAGAAATGGAATGGGCTAGTTCTTCATTAAAGAGATTGGCAACTGAAGCTTCGTGGAAGACTTCAGAGAAGAAGAAGAGACTAAAAAACAAATGATTTGTTATATGTTTTTTCTCTCTCATCATTTTAGTTCATTATTAATCTTTTTGAATATAGTTCCTGCATTTCCAGAAAACCACAAATATTTTGGAAAAGATTTAATCAAAGTTATTCTATATGTGCAAAGAAATGTTTTGTTTCATAACCAGTCAAAATACCTGAAGATTTAATGGCAAGCTGTGATTCAATTTGTTTCTCTTTCTGAAAAGAAGTAAGGTTAGTAATTTGATACATTTTTTATCTTTACCCCTTTTTTCCTTCTCCTTTTATTATTTTCTTTGTTTAAACAATGACATTCTATTTAGATTATGTAGTGGGTAAAGGGTGGGGGAGGGCAGGGAGAGAACAGTAATGAAAATATAATTAATAGAATAATAACATATTTATTCCTTGTAAAAGGTTTTATAAGTTCTTCAAATGCTATTTCTAATTATACTTTCTTGATTATACTGCTTATGCTTGTTTGTAAATAATCTGTTATGCTTTAACTAATAATAATCAGAACTAAATAAGAGTAAATAATATGTTTTATTTTTAACTCTATTAATATAAACAGTAAGTAACATTCCATTGTATATACTTCTTACAGCTTTCTCTTACATTTTTTTATTTCTGCCTCACTCCCTTTTATTTTCTACTCTCTCTTTTCTTTATTAATATATAGAAATGCTTTTGATTGTGTGGGCACAGTGAATAATAGGATTTGTATGAAAATTGAGTTGGGAGAAGAATGTTGAGTTTTATTGCTTGTTGGTAATTTTGGGCTTAATTTCACTTACATAGGGGCTGTAATGATCTGTGGAATACATTGTGAAGGTTTTGTCATGTTTAGATGCATTTACACTGCTAAATGAATGTTTGTCACTAGTTTTTAATAAGTTTGCCGCCAAAATGTTAAGAGAGACAATCTGAGATGTGGGCTGTCTCATGCACAGTGTTCATGAGTTACTTCAGAAGCTTCAGCTCACAGAATTCTCACAGAGAAACTGAAAGCAGTTAGTATAACCTTTGACATAGTTATCACACTGACACACCACAGATTCAGGAAAATACTCTATTCATAAAATATGTCAGTTATAATGTTTTGTTTCATAACCAGTCAAAATATCTGAAGATTTAATGGCAAGCTGTGATTCAATTTGTTTCTCTTTCTGAAAAGAAGTAAGAGGCTGTAATGGTCTGTGGAATACATTGTGAAGGTTTTGTCATGTTTACATACATTTACACTACTAAATGAATGTTTGTCACTAGTTTTTAATAAGTTTCCCACCAAAATGTTAAGAGAGACAATCTGAGATGTGGGCTGTCTCATGCACAGTGTCCATGAACTACTTCAAAACTTCAACTCACAGAATTCTCACAGAGAAACTGAAAGCAGTTAGTATAACCTTTGACATAGTTATCACACTGACACACCACAAATTCAGGAAAAATACTCTATTCATAAAATATGCCAGTTATAATGAGTCTAAATGATGTAGTTTCTTGTAGTAAGTAAATGTCTTATTTTAGAAGGCATAGAAAATGAAACATTTATTTAAATGTTTTTGAAAATCTACTTAACAGCAGCATAATAATCTGTGTTAAAAATTTGTGTTCCAAACATATACTTTACTATAACTCATTTAATTCATCTGATTGACAAGCATAAATAATCTTATAACTCTATTCTGGAAGAAATGTCATGTGATATATTTTAAAGCAGTAGGTTAGCATGATTGTAAAATCTGGTTACTAAAATGTGTTTGCTGTGCATTATTTTGTATAAAGCAGACAGATTTATTCTAGGGACAGCAAGTAGGATAGTGCTCAACAAAGACACAACTCAGTGAGATCAGATATATATATATGTGTGTGTGTGTGTGTGTGTGTGTGTGTGTGTGTGTGTGTGTGTGTGTGTGTGTGTGTGTGTGTGTATGTATGTGTATGTGTGTGTGTGAGTGTGATGGCTTTTTTTTTTTTATATAATAATGCAAGTGTTTCTGAGAATCTGCATAACTATCCAATATGATTTATAATAATTTCTATGAATACAATATTTTACTTTATTGACAAAATGAATGTTTGTCACAAGTTTTAATAAGTTTCCCGCCAAAATGTTAAGGGAGACAATCTGGGATGTGGGCTGTCTCATGCACAGTGTCCATGAACTACTTCAAAAGCTTCAACTCACAGAATTCTCACAGAGAAACTGAAAGCAGTTAGTATAACCTCTGACCTAGTTATCATACTGACACACCACAGATTCAGGAAAAATACTCTATTCATAAAATATGTCAGTTATAATGAGTTTAAATGATGTAGTTTCTAGTAGTAAGTAAATGTCTTATTTTAGAAGGCATAGAAAATGAAACATTTATTTAAATGTTTTTGAAAATCTACTTAACAGCAGCATAATAATCTGTGTTAAAAACTTCTGTTCCAAACATATACTTTATTATAATTCATTTAATTCATCTGATTGACAAGCATAAACAATTTTATAATTCTATTCTGGAAGAAATGTCATGTGATATATTTTAAAGCAGTAGGTTAGCATGATTGTAAAATCTGGTTACTAAAATGTGTTTGCTGTGCATTATTTTCTATAAAGCAGACAGATTTATTCTAGGGACAGCAAGTAGGATAGTGCTCAACAAGGACATAACTCAGTGAGATCATATATATATATATATATATATATATATATATGTGTGTGTGTGTGTGTGTGTGTGTGTGTATGTGTATGTGTGTGTGTATGTATGTGTGTGTGTGTCTGTGTGTATGTGTGTGATGGCTTTTTTTTTTAATAATGCAAGTGTTTCTGAGAATTTGCATAACTTTGCAATATGATTTATAATAATTTTTATGAATACAATATTTTACTCTATTGACAATAATGAGTTTAAGTAAATGCTCATATACAAACAATTCAAGATTTTTTTTTTGGAAACTGTTAATAGTATTCACATGACAGAAAATAGATGCATCTTAATATATGTAATGTCTGAATCATATTAGCCAAAGTTTTTGATTTAAATGAATGTTAGAACCTAATTTTCTCTCCTCTTGATTTCTAACATCAAGATTATTTGAATGCTATTTGAATACAAGTGTTATATATTACATAGATCTATATAGTAGTACGAACAGTTTTTTAAAAAAAAAAAAAAAGTTTATTTTAGTTTATATGATGCTGTTTTACCAAATGTGTAGTTTTGTCTTGATAGATAATTGAATTGAAAACTGTTAACCTCAGTTAAATATAACTAGTATTAAATTGATAAGGTAGTAGCTGAGGTACTGCTGCTTAGGGTAGGGGGTTAACTTGAGTAGTAAATACTACTCTAAGTTGGAGTTTTCAACTCCAGGCTGGATGCAAGGTTTAATCCTTACATTATTTTCACTTGTTCATTGTTATATGTATATAGTTTTGACATCCACAATATATTTTGTACACTCATTGTCACTACAAACAAAATTGAATCCTATACAAAATCCCATAAGAGATTTAATAAATACAGCTATATTTAAAGGTACACCTAAAAGAGGAGATGTAACATTATTTATCTTGTTATTTGTTATTTCGATCATAAGATTCTTGAGTTTTAAAAATGCCAAATGACATCTTTAAAAGGAATTTCTTTAAACATTAATGGATTGAATAATCCGTGTAAAAGGGCAAGCCTAATAAGATACATTAATTTACACAAGGCCAATCTAGTCTTCCTGCAAGAAACCCATCTCTTGAAAAAAGATATTGATAAACTAGCCACTAATAAGTATACAGTATTGGTTAGTTCAGAGCACACTCAGAAAAAGAGGAGTGGCTATTTTATGGAATAAAAGTATGCCCATTCCTAAAACCATTAAGTCTTATCAGGATGACAAAGGAATGTTTTGTATGGTTACAATACAAATTAATGGGAAGACTTACACTTTAATTAATGTATACTGGATACCTGGAATTGGTATTAATACAGTGAAACATCATATTGATAAGATCATATCATTCTCTATAGGGATATTATTTTAGCTGGTGATTTTAATTGTATACTACATGAAAGTGATACTACCACTATAAGGAAAAGAAGAATTACATCTAATGCAAAACATTTAAATGATTTTGCTAATTCTTATCATTTGAATGATATTAATAATCAGATAGATTCAAAATCATTACCATACACCTTTTTTCTAACAGATACAAAACTTATTCAAAAATAGATAGGGTCTTTATTTCTAACCAGATGGTAACAGATTTAATTAATTCCAAAATCATTTCATGTCCTATATCTGATCATAACTAAATTGTTTTTGAATTCATGATAAAAAATACTCATAATGTTCAGATCAAAAGGATACCAGCATACTTAACTCAGCTAAAAGACTATAAAGAATATATACTTTCAGAAGTACAACATTTTCTAGACATAAATAATACTCCTGAAGTCTCCATTGTCTATGTTTGGGATGCCTTAAAATCATATCTATATGGACAAAGTATCAGATGGTATAATAATAAAAGGAAATCTTGGGATAAGGAATTGTTAGATATTCAAAGTAAATTAGACTCTTATAAACATAATAATAAAGAAAATATTATGGACAAGAAAGTTATTGAAGAAATAAACAAACTAAATGAGAAATACAAAGAAATTTTAACTCATAAAGTTAAAGTAACTTTAGAGAAATATAAGTTTTTGTCTTATTCAATAAGCCCCAAATACTTACATAGACTTAAAAATAAAACAAAAAGATTGAATAAACAAAACCATATCAAAGAAATCTTTTCTCTAAGGAAAAAGAAGAATGTTTCTAGTATACCAGAAATACTGGATGAATTTAGAAATCACTTTCACAAGATTAACCATAACAACATTAACATGGAACCTAAAGATAAAATAAAGGAGTTTATAACCACAAACATGAATAAAAAGCTTAATAAACAACAGATTAAACTATTGGACAAGAGTATTTCATATACAGAAGTTATTACACAAATAAATAAGCTTAAATCAAACAAAGCACCGGGTAATGATGGTGTTATACCAGAGATATATAAAATCCTTTCTAAAACTACATATTCATTAATACATAAGGTTTTTATTTTGGCCCAAACTGAGTTAATAACCCCCCCATCTTGGCAATATACATTTATTTTACCAATTTTAAAACCTAATAAAGATCCAACTAGATGTTCTTCATATCGACCCATCTCATTACTTAATGTTGATTATAAAATGTTTATGAGTATTTTTGCTGATAGATTGAAGACAATCATCACCGGCATTATAGATATAGATCAGACGGGCTTCATTGTAAATAGAAATACTTTTGATAATATAAGAAGAACTTTAACATTAATTGATTTTGCAAATAGGAAAAAGAAAGATTTAACACTTATTAGTCTTGATATAGGTTCAGCATTTGATTCAGTAAGCTGGGACTATCTGTTTACCTTACTGAAATGCACAAACTTCTCTGATGCATTTGTAAATTTAATTGAGCATTTATACAAAGGAACGCTGGCTTATATTAAGGTAGGAACATATGTTTCACAAAAAATACCCATTCTTAAAGGTACAAAGCAAGGATGTCCACTTTCTCCACTATTATTTACTTTAGTAATGGAGCCTTGGGCTAATTTGATTAGAAAAAGTACCGGCATAGAGGGTTTTGAAATAGACGAAAATACAACATCAAAAATTCAACTTTTTGCAGATGATGTTCTAATTACATCAGCAGGATCTAATTCTTCTATGCAGTCTTTATTTGATAAAATGATGAATTTTAAAAGTATTTCTGGTTTAATATTCAATGAAGAAAAAACTAAAATACTACCTATATATACACGAAAAAATATTCTCATTAGTGATTTTACTAAATATGTACCCAATTCAGGTCAGATAACTTATTTAGGTATAATACTATCTAAAGATATTAAATCTATTATATATAATAACTATAATACCTGTTTTCTTAATATACAAAATCTTTTTAATACCTGGAATAATATGTTTTTTACTATGGAGGAGAGACTTACAATTATTAAAATGATAATATTCCCCAAGATTTTATACTTAATACAATCAATAATACTTTCGCCTACAAAAATAATTATCAAGAAACTGAATACACTAATGTTAAATTTCTTATGGGCACCTAATAGACCTAGGATTGCATTAAAGAAACATACTAATAGCTGGTCTCAAGGGGGTATTTCTTATCCAGACTTTATATATTATCTCTTCTATTATAAAATTTATTACTTTATTAATAGATCAGTCATATATCGCAAAATGGAAAGATTATTGGGAGCTAATTAGTATGCACTTCATGAAAATCTCCTTAACACATAAAAATATGATTGTAAATAACTCCATGTTGTGGTTGCTAAAGGAATTTTGTACTTCACCTATTACACCTAAACATATGGTTTGTTACCCATTAAATATTATTATTAGTTATCGTAACTTTATATTCATGCACCCTAAGTATAGGGAATGGAATTTTATTGTATTCCCTATAATGTATACTCAGGGTATGCTTATATCATCTACTTCTGAAGGAGCTCATTTAGCTATAGATAATGATCTAAAGTACTGGTATCAGCTGATATCTGATAATAAAGTTAAAAATCTAGATTTCTTAAAACAAGAATTTGATCTAAGAGAAACTTGCTGGTTAGAGGTTCAGATCTTTAGACAACATCTCATTGATAGAATAGATCTAATGTCTATAACAGTTAAAGAATCTATTCCAAAACTGATTGATTACTTGATATTAAATTTACAACATAAAGTTTCTGATAAAGGTAAACTTTCATATATACATAAAATTATCAGACAAGAAACTTTTTACAGTGTAGATTCATACTGGAATTATTTCACCTCTATTAATGGGGACCCACCAACTCAACAAGATAAACAATATATATTGGAATCTGCTTATAGAACTACATCTTCCATTGTCTGGAGACTTTATACATGGAAATTTTTACATAGATCTTTTTATACACCTTTGATGATGAATAAAATAAATAATAAAGATAATCTATGTAAGAGATGTAATGTAGAAATTAATGCTGACTGGGCTCATATGTTTTATGACTGTATGAAGTTGAAAGAATACTGGAAGTCAATTAATGAATTTTGCAGGCTCTTTTACAGATAATTTCATTATTTCTAAGTCTCTTATATTATTCAACACACCTGTACCTCAATGTTTTAAAAGATTAAGCTTCCCTTGTTATGGTCTATCCTAGCAGTGGCCAGGAAAATAATAACTAGAAATTGGATTTCAGATACACCTCCTTCGTTCAATGAATTTAAAAATGTTATGAATATAATGTGCCATATGGAAATAAGCACAATTAGAATGAGAACAACTAGAAAAACATCATATTATATTGTATGGGATAATTTACAAAATTTGTTAAAAAAATTCTAATTTCAATAGCACGGTATTTTAGTTTAATTAATTGATCTGATTTTAGTGGATGTCTTTGTAAATACTTTAGTTGTTTTGTTGAATATTATAATAATACCTATTTTTAATTACTTGTATAAAATTGTTATGATATTTCTCTTATATGTTAAAACAATAAACCTGTTTTGAAAAAAAAAAAAGCACATTGCAGCAATCTACTGAACTGATTGTGAATGAGGTTACCTACACTGAGGCTGAAGATAGAGAGAACCTACTGGTTGAGAGATTTAGCTCTAACTTTACCTCTGTTCCCCAGTGGCTGTCCTTCAACATATACCTGAAACTGGCTAGCTAAAATTGGCTAGCCTCCAGCTGTCACAAAAGACATTAAAAGTCCTATTAAAAGTTAAAAATTCTGCATCGATGGTTCCTGACAGTATCCCTGGAAGCATCTTAAATAGCATGAAGCACAATTTAGCTACACTCCTAACAAAACTGTTCAATCTCATTTGCCGTACAGGTTTTGTACCAAGTGAAAGGAAAACAGCTACAGTTATTCCCCTGCATAAGGAAAGACCTTCCACAGATCCAAGAAATTTCAGACCCATAAATCTGACCAGTCTCATATGCAAAGCCATGGAAAGACTTATCATGGAACTAATCAATCAGGACATAGGGAACTTCCAAACGCTGGGCCCATTTCAGTTTGGATTTGTGAAAGGCAAGTCATGCTTACTCAAGGTGGGGGATTTTTTTGAAAAGGTCACCAAAGCAATTTCAGACCCATAAATCTCTTCTTACTTAAAATTAATTTCCTTTTATTATAAAGCTTGTTGATATTATGATTCCACCATGTTGGTGTGCTTCTGGGCTTTGCCCTGCCCTTATTCCTATGCTCTGGACCCCACCCTGTTCGGGTTTGTAAAAGGCAGATCATGTCTCCTAAACCTGATTGACTTCTTTGAAGCAGTCACCAAAGCCATAGATAAGGGTAAAGTGGTTCACACAGCCTATCTAGATCTTGCCAAGGCTTTTGACACCATCCCCCACTCTGGAATTATGGATAAACTCACTAAACTAGGTATAAATCCCTATGTCACAAGATGGGTTGCCAACTGGCTCACTGACAGAAACCACACTGTGAAAGTAGCAGACTCCAAATCCGACTTCAGACCAGTGACAAATGGAGTACCACAGGGTTCAGTCCTGGGTCCTTTCCTGTTTGGTATCTACTTCTCTGAAGTACAGGCTAACACAGAAGGTCTTTGGCTAACGAAGTTTGCAGATGACTGCAAACTAGTAGCCATAACTAAAACTCCTAATGATGTGGACATTCTACAAAAGGGCCTCACTGAGACAGATGCCTGTTGTCAAAGCCATGGCCTCAAGCTCAATGCCAAAAAGTGCATTGTCATCCTCTTTGGTAAAAACTCTGTACCCATGAGCTATCACATAGGTGGTAGTCTACTTAACACAGAAAGTGTGATAAGAGACCTTGGGACACAGGTGGACAGTAGTCTCTCTTTTGATAATCACATCACCACAGTAGTCAGGAAATCCTTCTACGTGACACACCTCATCACAAAAAGTTTCTCATCCAGGAAAAAATAAGTCATTGTTCCCCTCTACTCGTCACTCATTAGACCCATTATAGAGCACAACGCTCCTTTTGGTATGTACCTCACAAGACATCTACAACAACTGGAAAGGCCACCGAAATACCTCACAAAGAGGATTACCAGCCTCAGACAGATGCCCTACGCAGACCTTCTCAAAAAACTCCAGCTTCATTCCTTCACATATCGCCTAGTCTGAGGCGATCTCTGCCTAACATACAAAGCTATGTCAAACCCAGAGCTGTTGGACATGCTCCACCTAAAGAAATCCCAATCCCTCTGAGCTACATGCTCTAGGGACCTAAACCTTGTCACCACAATAAACAGAACATGCTAGAGGGATAGATTCTTGTCCCAGAGACTTCCCATACTCTGGAACAAACTAACAGTCTATATCAAACAAAGCTCCTCATTAGCACTCTTCAAGAAAAATCGTGATGATTGGATGGGAAATAGGAAATTCTCCCTGGGGATCACCTCTGTGGCTCTGCTCGACAGGGACACAGGAAAATAATTTTCTTGGTGGCAAAATCAGGGTACCTTTTTGGCTAGGCTTGTATAGGCCCTAGGGCCGATAGCTTAGTACCTACCTATGAACCTATGAAGCAATGGATGAAGGCAAAATGGTAATGCATACCTTGACCTGGTCAAAGCTTTTGCACAATTCCTCAATAAACCATAGTAGAAAAGCTAAATAAACTGGGAATAAACCATTGCCAACTGTCTCACAGATAGGATGCAAGAAAACAAAACAGGAAAATTTACCTCCACAAAGAGACCACTCACCAGTGGCATCCCACAGGGCTCTGTACTGAGACCTGTCCTGTTTGACAACTACTTTTCGGAAGTAAAAGCCAGTACCAAAGGGGTCTGGTTGACTACGTTTGCAGATGCTTGTAAGCTAGAAGCAGTCATTGAATACCCAAATGACTTAGCCATTTTCCAGGAAGGTTTGTCCCAAATAAATAACTGGTGCAAAATCATGAACTGAAACTAAATGCCAAAAAATGCATTATTGTATCTTTTGCAAAATTATCTACCCCAGGATCTACCACATTGCAATACACCCCTAATTACTTGATCTAGTTGTTCAGGAGTTGAGAACTTATGTTGAGGTTAACCTAATTTTTGATTAATGTGTGTCCGTTCTTGTAAGGAAGTCCTTCTGTATTGCACAGCCTATAAACAAAGTGATTCTGTCTAGATTTAAAGATGTCATTGTCCACCTTTTTTCAGTCCTCATTAGACTAATTTTTGTATATAATGCCCCCTTTGGCATATATCTGTCCAAACAAATTGAACAGCTGGAAGGCCCAAAGAGATAGCTCACTAAAAAGATACAAGGCTAAACAGCATGTCCTACATGGACTGCCTCAAAGCTCTGTCACTATACTCGGTATCCTATAGACTGCTAAGAGGTGACCTGTGTACAGCATATAAGGCATACTGTGACCCAATAATGATGGATTTACTGCACATTAGTAAGTCAAATGACATCAGAAATACTTGGTCTATGGATCTATACCTCTTCTGTGATATCAACAGAACAGTTTGGAAGGAGAGGAATATCTTGCAGAAGATGCTGCTGCCCTGGAAGAGACTCCCCATCTACATAAAACAAAGTTTATTCCTCTCCATATTCAAGCGCAGCTTGGATCTATGGATGAGAAACATAATTTACTGCAGGACTGCCCCTGTACTACTATTGAAAAGAGGCAGTACCTAAATGCTTCATCCCATGCATTGGTCCCCTCAAATTGTCTGTGGTAGGATCCGTTATTCTGATTAGGTATAATATATAATTATTGACCATTGGTTGGGTAAGACCAATTTCTAACCAAGTGGGATAAGTAAGTTTGAACACAAAAAGGGAAACTGGCTAGGCTTAAAATGGCCCACAAGGGCAGCTAGGCTAGTACTTACTTAAGAACTTATGACAGTGATGTTTATTTTATGAAGTCGAACTTTAAAGTGGAAAAAGAAAAGGAAGAAGTGAGGGTGAATGATAAAAATTTGGAAATGCTGAAAAGTGTGACAAGAGAATGCAAACTGGGAACTTGGTGCTTTTTTAAAGAAAGGCAGAAATGTCTGCTTCTTTTATAAGATTTAGGAAATTGAAAGAGAGGAGACAGTGAAGAGAGCAGCAAATAATATATGGGTGAATTAAATAGTTTATGTAGGGAAGCTGTGATGAAAATATTTCAATAGGTTATTTTAGTTATAGCTTAGTGTTGTATTTCACGCTTTACTTGGATAAATGTAAATTATGCAGATTTAATTATTCAATAACAACTATAGAAAAATAATGTTTTATTTGCCCATTTGATAAATGGGTAGGTGGGCTGGTCCAATGGGACTTTTCTGCTTAAACAGGTCTCAGAATAATACATTATGAGAGTATTTTAAAGAGTTTGACAATGCAATGCAAATACATTATACCAAGAAATGCATCATAATATAAACACAATGCAGAATGCACAGAACACAGATTATAATCAGTACATATCAGGTATGTACAGAATATGCCATGCAAAATGAATCTGCATGCAATTTATACATTACAATTAGGGCTGCCACCCCTCTGTTTTTTTCCGGACTATCCGGAAATCAAACTGATTCTCCGGTAGTCCGGAAAACACTGTACAAACTCCGGTATTCTGTTTCAAAAAGGAAACAGATTATCAGTGTTTGTAAATTGGCTGATTTACTATGCTTTTTTTACAGAAAAGCATAGTAAATCAGCCGAAAGCAGGCAACAGGAACAGAAAAAGAGGGCATTCCTCGCCGAGTTATGTCATTGTGACATCACAAAATGGGGGGAATGTGGGTGGGGGTGGGCTGGGTTACTGATGATGCGAGGGGTGTGGCTTTACTCTGGTTTTAGCCACGATGAAAGGTGGCAACCCTAATTACAATGAGCTTACATATATAATCAGTATTCATCAAAAGCAATGCAAAGTAAATAGATAGCACAAGTAATACAAACACTTGTTCGTTAAAAATGGAATGGAAGACATTGTTCTGGGATATTAGAAACAGTAATAGCAGTATCTGAATTATCAGAGCAGCAAAAAACATTAAGACACTTTCTGTGCATGGAAATACTCTGAGCTAGCCTTTAGTGCTGGGATATAAGGGAAGCAGAGTCAATAATAATCATGATTTCTCTGCTCAGATCTGCTTAATGATTTCAATATAAATGGAAGTAGCAGCTTAATCGCATCCGTTAACTTAGGTTATAACAAAGCTTGGATTTGCTCATGGACGACCCCAGGCTGAGGTACTCTTATACCTTTTTCTAAGTGTACTCTCTCTATCCACACTACTAACTTACCCTACCCTCCCTTCCTCTACACATACTCCCCTGAGGTTACACTCATACCTTTTCCACATCTATTCCTACCATCCTCTCTATCACACCCTACACTTCCCTACTTAGATTATCCTACACCTTCACCAATATAATCTGTTGCCATATTTCATGACTTCTAGAATATTAATAATCATTATGATAATCATCTATTATGTAAATAATGCTTCATCTTCCTGTTATCAGGCTTTCCATATAATTTATGCTTGAGCACTATGACTTTACTGTGTCTGTTGAGTTTTTATTCTGACAATGTAATGTGAAGTTTTTCAAATGTTGTGCTTGAATGTTATGACTTTATTATGTCTAAGTTCTCATTCTGACAAACTAATGTGTTGTTTTCATATTTGTGCTTGAATGTTATGACTTTATTATGTCTGTCTAGTTTTTCATTCTGTTAACATATCTATCTGGAGCTTTTCTCCCCGGTCCTCTTCTGAAAATGGGTACCCCATGACCCAGTCGGACTTTCCCAGTAAACAAATGCCTAATAATAAATAACAGAATGCTGCATCTACACTGGGAAGCTCCAAGGAGATGAAAAATGTTTCTGTAAAGCTGTTTAAAGATGGTGCGCTGTAGTATGCATGAACTGCAAAAGCAGTCTGGAGGTGATGTAAGAGAACTCATGGAGAGACAGTGCGTATTTGAAATAATAAAACCTAGGTTCATGCCATGGTAGGAAAGAGAATCAGTCCCCTGGAGACTGAAATGGAGTATTGTTTTCTTGAGTTGATTTGCTACCTAATTAAGTTGGAGATAATTATATTTTTATTTATTTATTTACATTTGTTTACCGGGAAATGCCAACTGGACGCAGGTCCTTTTTCAGCGGATGCCCGGGGAGAAAAGCTCCACATCATGTACATGATAAATAGAGATACAAAGTTGCAGCAATAGTAAACAACATTACAGGTTGTTGGCTTTAATACAATAACAAGATATTGATTATCAACAGTATATACAGTAAATGTTGCAAGCTAAGATAGTTTCTAGTTTATAATCTTAGTAACAAAGTTGTCAGACAAGATGTTAAAATATGTAAAGACAACTAGCTATTTGTGACTGTGGTTAGTAGTGGCGGTAGTATAGTTGGGTTAAGAGTCTAGGTGGGTGGGGGTGCAGGTTTAACTCATTCAAGCATATAGCGCCTTTTTTGAATACCTCTAGTTCACACTGGCTTCTTTAACTATGTGACTTACCAGCTAATAATAGGGAAGTATATAGAGAACAGGAGGGGTCCCAGGACTGAGCCCTGGGGGACGCCACTTGTAACTGGTTTAGAGTTGGACCTAGAGCCTGCAACTCTCACTGTGTGGGTTCTATCCGTGAGCCAATTGGCAACCCATCTTGTGACATAGGGGTTTATGTTCAGGCTGGTGAACTTGTGTATAATACCAGAATGGGGAATGGTGTTGAAAGCCTTTGTGAGGTCTAGGTAGGCTGTGTGGACCTCCTTTCCCTTGTCTAATGCCTTGGTAACTGTGTTAAAGAAGTCCACCAGGTTTAGGAGCCATGATCTGCCTTTAACAAACTGGGTAGGGTCCAATGTTTGAAGGTTCCCAATATCTCTGTTAATGAATGCCATGATGACACGCTCCATAGCCTTGCAGACCAGGCTAGTCAGGCTTATAGGGCGATAGTTCCTAGGGTCTGTTGTGGCTCCACCTTTGTGGAGCGGGATAATGGTTGCTGTGCACTGTTCTATGGGCACATAGCCTGTAGAGAGGCTGAGTTTGAACAGTTTGTTTAGGTGAGAAGTTAGTTCATTTTGGAGCTCATGTAAGACACAGCCTGGGATACCGTCTGGTCCCATTGAAGCTGTATTTTTGGCTTTGGATAGAGTTGTTTTAACCTGTGTGTCAGTGATTGCCGGGGCACTACATTCTTCTGGTATGGTTATGGATCCTTTAGGGGGTAAGAGGGGGGTGAAGTTTTCACTAAACCTGTCTGCCAGAATGTTGGCAATATCAGTCGGTTCAGTGTATTTTGTGCCATTCTGCACTAACACAGAGCAGATCTGAGAGTTTCCACTTAGGTTCTTGACATAGCTAAAGAATGCTTTGTGGTTATCTTTGGAATCCTTGGCAATTTTTCTTTCGAAGCTAGTTTTGGATGATTTTATGAGGGATCGTAGTTTCTTGCTTGATACTAATCAGGGATGTCTTTCCTTCTTGGGATTTTATTCTTTTCTAGTTTCCTCCTTCTATTGTATAGCTTGTTTATGGCAGGGGTCCACCAGACTGGTTTCCTTTTCTTGGAGGAGTGAGTCTTGGTTTTGCTTGTGATAGCATGATCCATGCATTCTTGCAGGTGCTCATAGAGTGCCTTTGTAAGGGATTTAGCAGCTTGGACAGTGTTACCCTTTACCACTGGGGCTGTGAACCTTTCCACCTCGGTCTTAAGTAACATGAAGTTTGCTTTTGAAAAGTTTTTCACCGTGGTTTCCTTGATTGGGGTTGGGGGCGGAATGTGGATATCCAGAGTGATTAGTCTATGGTCTAATCTAACCAGCGAGGGTTTGACCTCCGGTGTAGAACACCGGTCGCCCATGTTGGTGATGACCAGGTCTAATATGTTGTCACCTCTGGTGGGGGTGTTGACCAGTTGATACAGGGCATTCGAGTTTATAAATTCTTGGAAGCATTGGGCAAGGGAGTTAGTACTTGAGTAGTTCTCCCAGTTAATGTTTGGGTAATTGAAATCATCCAATATTAGGGTGTTTGGTAGGACCTTCATATTTTCCAATGTCTCCAGAAATGCGGAATTGGGGTCCTGGGTCATGGTGGGTGATCTGTAGCAAGCTACAATTTGAATTGCAGTTTTGCCAGTTGTTAGTTGCACATGGATGATCTCTGAGGCATTGTGCTGTGCCACTAACCTGGAGGTATGGGTATCCTTGATGAATATGGATACACCCCCACACTTTGTGTTTCAGTCCGGGTTCTGTGGCCAAAAATTATGGTATGAGTTATAGCCTGGTAGTTCTGGGGTGCTCTCAGGAGTCTTAAACCAGGTTTCTGTTACTGCACAATATCGATGTTCTCCATACTGATGAGTGCCTTGAGTGCATGCATTTTTAGATTTAGACTTTTGGTGTTGAGTAGCATTACCCTCAGTTTTTGGTTGCTTGTGCTATTTACAGTTGTGGATTTGTCTTTTGAACCTTGCCTAAAAAAGGCACAATGGGAGTGGCAAAAGCCTTGGCCAGTATTCGAAAGCCAAAGGGTGACAGGTGCAAACCATCTCTTGCAAAGCAATGTGGCTTATCGAGCATGTCATCCCAGGTGGACAGATACTGGATCCCCTTTGAATTACACCAGAAACTTAGCCAATTGTTGAAATTGATCATTTTTTTCTTTATACTGTGGCATAATTCTTGGTGAGGGCAGGATGCTACTCAGGGTCTGGGTCATACTGGCCTGGGCTACATGATCAGAGAGCTCTTCATTGTCTCTTTTTCATGTAGTCCAGAGAGGTACGTCTCGGGTCATTCACACCAACATGGACAATGACAGAGTTGTATTTGTACTTGTTTTGGAGTGACGTGAGTGCTTGTGTTATGTGGCGGATCCTGGTGCCCGACAGGCAGCTAATTTTAACCTTCTTCTTATCCAGCCTAGTTAGTGGAACATCAGTGTGCCTGACTGTAGAGTCGCCTATTACTAGTGTGTTGGGTATGTTATTTTGCCTTAAGGGCTGTGATTGCGTGCCACACTGATTATGTGAAGTATGTGTTTCATGGTTTGTGATGGGGTTTGGAGGTTCTTGGGTGTCTGCTTTGGAGCTCTCTGTTGCTTTTGCAAATTTTTATTTAGAGCCTCCGAGTATGTTTTTGTGTATTTATGTGTGTTATTTGCCGGTGTTGGTTTAGTAGGTCTATGTGAGACTGGTGGTGTGTTGCAAGTATTTTCCTTCTCCTCTTGACTGTCAGTTTCAGTCTTGGGTTGAGAGAGCTTTGCCTCCAGTTTGGCTGTATAATTGCATTTCTCGCATATATTAGTGTTTGGTGGTAGAAGGAGAGGGTTGTCTGTGTACATGAGGCAGTTGTACCATTGCCTTAAAATGCCCAGATTCACCAGTTGGACTGGAGAGTACACCTGAAACTACCCTTTGGACATGCTTGAATAGGTAAAGTGAGCTGTTTTACTGATTAGCTGGTAGGGACTAATAGAGAGCCTTGTCCTTCTGGACATTATAGGGGGTCTAGTGCTAGGGTTAATTAGTGCTTGCTATGAGTTTTGAGCAAGTGCTGGGCTGCAAAATGAATGGTTTGAGTGCTTAAGCTGAAAGTTTGTCGGAAATGAAAGAGATAGAAATTAGCCCAAAATGGCCAATAAACTACTAACTTCTGGGCTACAGCAAACAAGGTGCACAAATTTCGGAAAGAAACAGATCAAATAAGCAGGCACAATAAGGTAATAAAGTAGGAAAAAACACAAATACAGTAAAATCAGATAAAGTGCAAATTCTTTTTTTTTTTATATAACAATAGAAAACAAGCAAGCTGATTTGAACAAATTACCCAATTAACTGGTAAAAAACCTTAGAACTGAGCCCTGTTCCAGCAGTCTTCAATCAGACAAGTTCAGGGCCTAAGTGGTTATGCCTACTCAGATGTTCTCTCTGTATTAGGCAGGATGAGCTAATGAGACTACACTAGGATAGAGCTGGGATAGGGATGAACAGATGGGAATGGTAGGAGTGTCTGAAATCAAAATATGATCTCACTGTACTCGGTTGAGTGAGCAAATGAGATGGGCCCAGGAGGAGTGTTCAAGCACAATTTTACAGAAGGGGCAGTCAATTCCAAAGCCGCCAAGATTACTACCACAACAACAACAACAGGGAAGGTGGATGGGGAAAACTAACTGGAGACAGACAGCTTCCAATTTTCAGTAAATAAATAGGTAGACAAATACAGTACTATTTTTAACACAATATTCAATGAAACAAACAGAAAAAAAAAATTCAGTACTATCTTTTAACACTGCAAGTTTGTACCTATCTCAGCTTGTAATAAAGTTGATGTAGGGTATACCAAACAGCTCCAGTATGGAACTATTCAGCAGAAATCTTATCATAAAGAAGATTTCTTACTGATAACATTGCTATTTGCACTGTGGTAAACTGTTTTATTGTTCACAAAATATTTGCATTTATTTTTCTCATGCTTTTCAAGTTTATTTTTCAGAAATTGCTCTTAAATGCAAGATGTGTGTAGGCTGATAGAGGTGTGACATTCCACACCATAACGAGTTAAGGATTTTATCCTACAAAAAAGAAAGCAATAATTCTTGGAAATCTGGTGCATGATATTTATTTATTTATTTTTTCTAAGAAGGCACACAAAATCACTTGGATCTTGATAATCTAAATAATAGAAATAAAATATTATATATTCTCAAGATCCTGAAAAGGTCTAGGAAGATGGCTCATTCTGAATCGTATAAGGATTTTGGCAAAAATTAGGTATGTTTTTTGCCATCATAATGTGTTTGAATTAGTAGGTCAATTAATGATGAAATGTTAAATGAGGGGCTTTATAATGGTATAAGATATGAAATTCATGGCAAAAAAACTAAGGTCTTCGTGTCATATTCTGCATACAGTAAGAAGGGATTATTTATATTTTGTTATTCTTCTTTTCAAAGCTGTCTGCCCTCTTCAAATTCAGCCCTCTTCTGCCAGATCAGACAGTACTTACTTAATCCAAAGAATAAAAGCAGGCAGAGGCAAGGCTCCAGTTTATTCAGCTGATTTATTACAAGACACACACGCACTTTCACCACAAGGCTTCTTCAGGTGTATAAAAAGCAGCACTCAACACATCCATTCTTATACTAAGCATTAGCTAGTCACATGATTAAAAAGAGAAAACTCTTAAAGGCACAAAGAACAATTGTATTCAGCCCACAGTAAAATGCATAGTAAAATATACAAAACTTCATTACAAAAACCACATTTCATAAAAGCAATATTGCAAAAAATACATATTACAAATACACCTAAACCACATAAATGTAACAAATTCTACCTACGTAATGGTCTATTTTTCAGGATGGGTCTCAATGGTACATGGTCATTAAGACCATGTCCTGTGTTAGCTCTTAATCTCACAATCCATTTAGCTTCCAGGTTCTCAGTTTGAACTCTGGTGTCACCACCCCTCAAGTTCTCATAACATTTACCTAATACCATAAATGTAAAGGTGTGTTGATCATTCGTTTATTTAATGCGTTTTGCTAAAGCATTGAACACACTACCCTTCTTAATATGGTATAGGTGTTCCCTGATCCTATCCCTTAGTAGTCTATCTGTCTTTCCCACATAGAATTGACTGCATACTTTGCAAGTAGCAAGGTAAACCACATGTGAAGTATCACACCTTGCACTGGTTCTTAGTGTATAAGTTACACCAGTGTCTGGATGCAGAAACTCCATATCTTGATTTATAAATTTACAGAGCTGGCACCTAGTGCACGGTTTAGTCCCTGGTGTATCCTCAGTCCTAATTTGGTCTCTGGGATTGCAAAGTCGTCGCCTTAGTGACTTCTTGTTTTTAAAAGTGAACTGTGGATGTGTTCCTATCAGGTTGCTAACTTGTTTATCAGATGTCAAGATATTCCAATGCTTGCCTATGATGTCTGTATAGTATCTTATATTTCTAGAATAGCTAAAACACATTTTAAGTGGTTGTGAGATTGAAGAATGTTGCACAGAATCAAGCTTACAGGGCCTCTAGGTTGAATGCTAGAGAAACAGATTTTGTGGAACAACTAGACAAGATAAATATAGAACTAGCAGAGAGGGGCTATGATCAGAATCAAAGTATTAGGACAGTGAGAAACTCTAGACACAGTAGAGCCAGACCCTATTTCTCTGAACAGGTAGAGAGTGATTTATGCAATGGGGGTCAACAGAAACAAATCTCACAACCACTTAAAATGTGTTTTAGCTATTCTAGAAATATAAGATACTATACAGACATCATAGGCAAGCATTGGAATATCTTGACATCTGATAAACAAGTTTAGCAACCTGATAGGAACACATCCACAGTTCACTTTTAAAAACAAGAAGGCAACGACTTTGCAATCCCAGAGACCAAATCAGGATTGAGGATACACCAGGGACTAAACCGTGCACTAGGTGCCAGCTCTGTAAATTTATAAATCAAGATATGGAGTTTCTGCATCCAGACACTGGTGTAACTTATACACTAAGAACCAATGCAAGGTGTGATACTTCACGTGTGGTTTACCTTACTACTTGCAAAGTATGCAGTAAATTCTATGTGGGAAAGACAGATAGACTATTAAGGGATAGGATCAGGGAACACCTATACCATATTAAGAAGGGTAGTGTGTTCAATGCTTTAGCAAAACACATTAAAGAAACGAATGATCAACACATCTTTACATTTATGGTATTAGGTAAATGTTATGAGAACTTGAGGGGTGGTGACACCAGAGTTCAAACTGAGAACCTGGAGGCTAAATGGATTGTGAGATTAAGAGCTAACACAGGACATGGTCTTAATGACCATGTACCATTGAGACCCATCCTGAAAAATAGACCATTACGTAGGTAGAATCTGTTACGTTTATGAGGTTTACGTGTATTTGTAATATGTATTTTTTGCAATATTGCTTTTATGAAATGTGGTTTTTGTAATGAAGTTTTGTATATTTTACTATGCTATATTTATATTATATTTACTATGCTATACTGTGGGCTGAACACAATTGTTCTTTGTGCCTTTAAGAGTTTTATCTTTTTAATCATGTGACTAGCTAATGCTTAGTATAAGAATGGGTGTGTTGAGTGCTGCTTTTTATACACCTGAAGAAGCCTTGTGGTGAAAGCGCTTTTGTGTCTTGTAATAAATCAGCTGAAGAAACTGGAGCCTTGCCTCTGCCTGCTTTTATTCTTTGGATTTGTTTTGTGTTTTTGCAGAGGTACCTGGTTACTGTTGGAATTATATTTTGCTTTACTTATTTTTGGTTCCACATTTTCCAACGGATCCAGGGAGATGGCCACAAGAATGTCTACAGGAACAGAGAGCATTGAATTGGAGTATAATCCTGTTTCAAAAATTACATGGACTGAACTCAATGTCAATCAATATATATTTAAGGTGAGCGAGAAAGCTAATCCATTACTGAATAATGAACTTGTTCTAGATGGAGATGAATGCATGAATATAGACATTGTGGCACTGAAAAGTGAATTATTCTTGTTAGAAAAAGACTTGCTCCAACTAAAAAGACCACAGTTTGAGAAATTTCATCTCCAAACTTGTATTGGTGAAGGCATTGTGCCTCGGGGTTTGAGAATTCTTAAAATGCTCGCTCAAGCGGACTGTGACGTAAGTGAATGGCAGAAATTAAATCTACAGACCAGTGCTGGTTACTTAAAACTATTGTCTGACTTTGCTGAAAAAGAAGAAACAAAATTACTACTTCAGATCAAGATCAAATATCTTGATTTGTGTAAAAAATATGACCCTGCTTCGATTGTGAAGCCAATAAATGATATGCTTGAGAATGCCCATGTTTATTCTCGCAAGTTAACACAAATCAAGTTAAAAATGTTATAGAGACAGACTAGATTTTTCACGAGGCCATGTCTTTATGTGGCCGAGAGTAGCTAACAATAATAACAGGGCCAATACTCAAACCCCTGTAGTTGAGACCACCAATCAAGGAAGCATCATTGAGGTTCCCGCTAATCGGACATCCGCCACGACATCTTCCATTAATCGAGAGATTGAAGACATCCAGGAAATGGATGAGGGGAGGACTCAGATAACTAGCGACCTAGGTGGCATCACGCTGACGACTTAGACAACAGTGGTAAGAAGGAAAACTATCACAACCACAGTACAAGTTCATCAAGAAGCAACTGGTGAAGCTTTGAATAGATGCGATCTTGATGATGGCATCCATACTTCTTTTTTAGAAAGCCTACGACCTCCAGGTCTGACTTTCCCTCTTCCAACCAGGAACAGGTCTGAAAGCCGAGGAAGAGGAGGCTTGAACCATGGACAACAGAGAGGGAGAAGTATGACCAGAAACAAAAGGAAGCACACAGAAGGAATGGTGAGTCCATACACGATAAAGAAAGCCTTCATGAACAGCAAAAATTAATAGTTAATTTATCAACCTATACTCTAACTAGATATGAATGTAATGTGTTGGAAAAAGGACTTTCTTTTATCCCGACTGCTGACTTTGACATTACTGAAATTGTATTTGACATTAAGTTATTTACACGCAATTTAATGTTGAAAATTATGTATGCTAATAATGGTGAAAATGGGGAATTTATGTTTAAAAAAACAAGCTCTTTTTTACCCAAGTTAAATCCTTTGGTTTCTGCATTTGAACAGTTATGTTTAGATGATGTTTATAGAGTGTTTCATGAACAAAAATTACACCCTAGTAGCAGCAGACAGTGCAATTTATCCATGGAGGAATTTACAGCATTAAATAATTTACAAACGAATCCATGTATCATGATACGCCCTGCAGACAAGGGAGGACAGATTGTAATTTTGAATAGGGGAGACTATGACAGGAGAATGCTTGTTTTATTAGCTGATGACACATTTTATAAAGTTATTACTTTATCACAAGTTAATAGAATGGTTGAACATGTACACAGCAAGCTAAAGGAAATAGCCAGGATGAGTCTCATTGATGAAAATGTATTAAAATACTTCCTTATATTTAACCCAACTACCCCAGTGATTCAAGGATTACCCAAGGTACATAAAAATAGGGAAAATCCTCCTATGAGGCCCATTGTAGCTGGAAGCAACTGGTGTACTGACTCCATTTCTATTTTTGTAGTGAAATTCCTTAGGAATTTGATTAAACGGTCAGACTATATCTTGAAAGACACTGAACATTTTGTGAGAGACTTATACAGATTTGTATGTGAAAGAGAGCAACAAGCCTGTAAACAACAAATGCTGTTAGTTAACCTTGATGTGGTGTCACTTTTCACTGTTATTCCAAATGATTTTGGGATTAATAGTGTAACTCAGTTAATGCTTGAAACCGGGGAGTATGATAGAGATATGGTGGACCTAATACGGTTACTACTAGGTCTGGTACTGGAGAGTAATGTGTTCATGTTCAGGGACAAGGTCTACTGGCAATGCAACGGGGTAGCCATGGGAACATCATGTGCTAACAGTTATGCGAATGCTGTAATGTCCAAATGGGAACAAGATAATTTGGTTGTGGGTGACTTTAAAGATGACATATTATTTTTTCGCAGGTTTGTAGATGACCTCTTCCTTCTATGGGGGGGGGTCTATACAACAGCTAATGATGTTTGTAGACTATATTAATGCTTCAACACATTTTCTTAAATTCACCATGAACTGTTCATATACTGAAGTTAGCTTTCTATATGTCTCTATTATACAAGAACTTAATGGTGCACTGAGCACTAAAATGTTTAGGAAGGGATGTCATGTGAACAGTTTACTAAGAAAGATAGTATGCACCCTCAATACATTTTTCGGAATGTTGCACAGAATCAAGCTTACAGGGCCCCTAGGTTGAATGCTAGAGAAACAGATTTTGTGGAACAACTAGACAAGATAAATATAGAACTAGCAGAGAAGGGCTATGATCAGAAACTTGTTAATCAAAGTATTAGGACAGTGGGAAACTCTACACACAGTAGAGCCAGACCCTATTTCTCTGTACAGGTAGAGAGTGATTTATGCAATGGGGGTCAACAGAAACAAATCTCACAACCACTTAAAATGTGTTTTAGCTATTCTAGAAATATAAGATACTATACAGACATCATAGGCAAGCATTGGAATATCTTGACATCTGATAAACAAGTTAGCAACCTAATAGGGACACATCCACAGTTCACTTTTAAAAACAAGAAGTCGCTAAGGCGACGACTTTGCAATCCCAGAGACCAAATTAGGACTGAGGATACACCAGGGACTAAACCGTGCACTAGGTGCCAGCTCTGTAAATTTATAAATCAAGATATGGAGTTTCTACATCCAGACACTGGTGTAACTTATACACTAAGAACCAGTGCAAGGTGTGATACTTCACATGTGGTTTACCTTGCTACTTGCAAAGTATGCAGTCAATTCTATGTGGGAAAGACAGATAAACTATTAAGGGATAGGATCAGGGAACACCTATACCATATTAAGAAGGGTAGTGTGTTCAATGCTTTAGCAAAACACATTAAAGAAACGAATGATCAACACACCTTTACATTTATGGTATTAGGTAAATGTTATGAGAACTTGAAGGGTGGTGACACCAGAGTTCAAACCGAGAACCTGGAGGCTAAATGGATTGCGAGATTAAGAGCTAACACAGGACATGGTCTTAATGACCATGTACCATTGAGACCCATCCTGAAAAATAGACCATTACGTAGGTAGAATTTGTTACATTTATGTGGTTTACGTGTATTTGTAATATGTATTTTTTGCAACATTGCTTTTATGAAATGTGGTTTTTGTAATGAAGTTTTGTATATTTTACTATGCATTTTACTGTGGGCTGAATACAATTGTTCTTTGTGCCTTTAAGAGTTTTCTCTTTTTAATCATGTGACTAGCTAATGCTTAGTATAAGAATGGGTGTGTTGAGTGCTGCCTTTTATACACCTGAAGAAGCCTTGTGGTGAAAGAGCTTGTGTGTCTTGTAATAAATCAGCTGAAGAAACTGGAGCCTTGCCTCTGCCTGCTTTTATTCTTTAGATTTGTTTTGTGTTTTTGCAGAGGCACCTGGTTACTGTTGGAATTATATTTTGCTTTGCTTATTTTTATTTCCAGTACTTTCTTAATGTTTACTGAGTGAATGTAGGATGCTTAATTTTTTGTCAGGTGATCCAATGTTGACGCATTTTATACTGCTGTAAACTTATGTCCTGATGAATAAAGTTAGTGGACATCTTAAAAAAGATTATGTAGGCTGGGATTTTTTGTCTTGTACTGCTTTATGGAAAATTAATGGAAATGTAGGCTGCCTGTCATTATTTTTGCTGCAATGATATATTATTAATTCACTGAATGGAATGTTGATGATAACCAAATGTTTTAATATATTTTTAATACATTTATTTCAGAAACAAAAGCAGAAAACATTTGATCAAAGTTATTTTCACTTTTCTGATCTAAATTGCTAATATTGTATATGGCCTATGTCCTCTATCTTGCAATTAATTAAGTCCCTAGGAATAAGAAAGAGAGTGTGCTCAACTCTGAATGCGATCCTTCTTTCCCATGATGAATCTTGGTCTACTTTTTATAACTTAACATAAAAAAATCAGAAAATTAGTATAATATAAGAATAAAGTCAGAGGTCTAGGATGGGGCAGTGAGTTGTACACATATAATTAATTGTGGATAAAATGTTTAAATCCCTTTAACAGACATCTTCTGTCTTTTTTTGCATGAGCAGTATTCTATTCCTTGTCTAAAAATAGACTTAGTTTCATATGGATATTATTATTCATTAGCTGTCCTGCACCATGATTTTCATAGCTTATAGGGGCTAAAGCAATCATAAGTACTTGCTCCTTCACAAATCTTTTTTCCTGTTTAAGGTAAAAGACTCATTTCACCTATCCTCTTGTGATCATTTCAATGTCAATTTGGCTGATAAAAGAGATCACAAACTGTATTTCATTGAGAATTAATGCCCATTATTCTGGTCTCAAAATCAGACTAAAATGTTTTCATTATTTAAGGAATTTTGCTAAATATTATTTCCTTGTTAGAGTGCCAAATAAAGAGAACAGGAAGTATTCAGAAAAAAGGGTAGACAAGGACAGCCACCACAGACATATTAAAATTGAGTAGACAAGTGATTGATTTACCTCTTGAAGCATATCCACCAAGTACGACAGAATAAAAACTGTGAAATAATTTATTTGAAATCAGCCTAGATATAATAAAGCTTCAAATTCCTGTCACTCTCAGATATGTTATTAATCTGTATGATCTTTAATCTCATGCTTTCAGTTTTCTTGGTGGTATAGTAGTGGGCAGATATGATTTTTGGAATTAACAAAATGTGATGCCCTATATTTTGTCTCTTCCCAATATTACAAAGGTTACTTCAATATTTGTTTATATCTCCAGACCTAGTGGAATATGCCAGAGAAGGAACCATTTATTTTATAATTCCAGTACTCTAATGATGATAAACATAAAAATATTTTTACCAGACAACATTAAGGAGCAATTGGATTGTCCCACATTTTTATATTAATCTTTTAGATAGAATCTTTTGGAAAAGGGTCAGGTTACGAGAATTTCATAGCACACTGATCAAGAATTTTATAGGATCTACCAGTGTAATTGACTTTTCCTTCCTTAGATTCATTTGTCAGTCCCAGGGGAGCATGATCACGTCCACTGGGTATGGAAAGTCCACACTCTGACACTAAGCGACATTTTGAATTATTAGATTTAAACCAAGCTACCTATTTGATTTAAAATCATACCATGTTTTTTTTTTCAATTAGAACCTAGAGGAAGAAATAGTGAGGACTGTGGTATCTGTCTTTATACTTTTCTTTTAACCTTCCTTTGCCACACATACCACCGTCTGTCCTAATTTCTGTACTCACAGCATAATTATATCTCACTGTCTCCCTGTAAAATATGCTAGCCACATTCATATATTTACTTAATAACCGGTAAACAAAATTTCCATTACTATTCATAGTAGCTTTTAGTTGCTTTTTCTCAGCATTCAGTTTACATTTTCTTATCATTATATTTATTTTCAGCTTGCAATTTGCAACATTGCAGACCCATCTTCAGGAACTGAGGCCCATTCAAGGTATTCTCAGATCTTCCTCTCATACAGGATATGATACTTATGTCTATCTTCATGGATTTCTTGAATATCAGACCATAATATGTATTATGTTACTTTGTAATGTAAAATCTTTGATTTATTGTATACAATGTTTCAGTCTGTTCTTCATTTAAGCAGTTATATAATTATGTCATTTGATTATGGTGCTGCACAGAGTTTTTCCTGGAGTACAACAAATGCAAACATAATTTATGGCCTCTTAATGTAGAGAGCCTGTGGTCATCACTCTGTTTCTCAGGTATCTGCAAGTGTTGATATAACCAGAAAGCTACTTATAACATGCATAATGCTAAAGGTGTAACAGCTCTGACACTATTTCAGGAGAAAAAAACATGTATTATTATTTTTGTTTTGCTACATATATTGGTTCTTGTGGCAGGGGGCCATTAGCTGCTGAGCCAATGCTTCTCTCAGTCACTCATCTCTTTATTGTGTCTAACCCTCTCAGACTACAGATTTGCTATCTGCCCCATCCTGGTTTCTAAGCTGGATGAGGCAGATGAAGTAAAGATTATCAATAACATCTTGGCCCCAGTGTCACTCAAGATAACATAGAATTTTATTGCAAGTCATATGTTTCCACAGATATCATAGAAATTATCACACAAGTGGGCAGTATTACAATGAGGGAGCCACCGCAACTGTGCAGTGATTCACCCCTCTTTTGTCCAACTACCTCAGACTTAAAATCTGCATCTTGTTATGGCTCTGGTCTCACTACTTAAATACATACCCTGGGCATACCCATGGTACATCACCACTCCTTCCCCATTGAAAGAGGCAAGCAGGTATTTATTCCTTATTTCTTCAGTCCTCATTGCCACATACTTACTTTACATTAGTCACAGTCAGGGCATCACCTCTCACAGTGCTGATATAATTGTTTTAACTTCTGAAGGAATACTTCCTCATTGCCACAAACTTATTTCACATTGGTCACAGTCAGGGCATCACCTCTCACAGTGCTGATATAATTGTTTTAACTTCTAAAGGAATACTTCCTCATTGCCGCACACTTACTTCACATTAGTCACAGTCAGTGCATCACCTCTGACAGTGATGATATAATTGTTTTAACGTCTGAAGGAATACTTCCTCATTGCCACACACTTATTTCACATTAGTCACAGTCAGGGCATCACCGCTCACAGTGCTGATATAATTGTTTTAACTTCTGAAGGAATACTTCCTCATTGCCACACACTTATTTCACATTAGTCACAGTCAGGGCATCACCTCTCACAGTGCTGATATAATTGTTTTAACTTCTGAAGGAATACTTCCTCATTGCCGCACACTTACTTCACATTAGTCACAGTGCCAATATAATTGTTTTAACTTCTGAAGGAATACTTCCTCGTTGCCACACACTTTTCTTCACATTAGTCACAGTCAGGGCATCACCTCTCACAGTGCTGATATAATTGTTTTAACTTCTGAAGGAATACTTCCTCATTGCCACACACTTGCTTCACATTAGTCACAGTCAGGGCATCACCTCTCACAGTGCTGATATAATTGTTTTAACTTCTGAAGGAATACTGCCTCATTGCCATACACTTACTTCACATTAGACACAGTCAGGGCATCACCTCTCACAGTGCTGATATAATTGTTTTAACTTCTGAAGGAATACTTCCTCATTGCCGCACACTTACTTCACATTAGTCACAGTCAGGGCTTCACCTCTCACAATGCTGATATAATTGTTTTAACTTCTGAAGGAATACTTCCTCATTGCCACACACTTATTTCACATTAGTCACAGTCAGAACATCACCTCTCACAGTGCTGATATAATTGTTTTAACTTCTGAAGGAATACTTCCTCATTGCCACACACTTACTTCACATTAGTCACAGTCAGGGCATCACCTCACATTGCTGATATAATTGTTTTAACTTCTCAAGGAATACTTCCTCATTGCCACACACTTACTTCACATTAGTCACAGTCAGGGCATCACTTCTCACAGTGCCTATATAATTGTTTTAACTTCTCAAGGAATACTTCCTCATTGCCACACACTTATAGTCACAGTCAAGGCATTACCTCTCACATTGCTGATGTAATTGTTTTAACTTCTGAAGGAATACTTTCTCCAACTCTCTACATATCTTGCAAAAGTATGTTAACACAAGTTTTATTTGTATGATGCTTTGAAAAAAAATCACTTTTGTGCTCTTGAAAATGCAAGCTAATATAATGTTACAGTCAATTTAAAGACATGGAAATTTACAACCACTTTTATGACAATTTACTGAGTCTTTAATTAGAAATACTTGAGTTGCTTTCTATCTTTTAATTGGAGGCATGTTATAAGTTCATGGCTGCCACCTTGATTTGGAAAGCAGAAGGAGTGTTGGCAAAGGATTCTCTGTTCCACAGTGGAAACATGATTTAATCAGTCCACTGATCTAAGATGAGTTTTGTTGCAAAATGTAAAAATCACCATATCAGCTTCAATTAGTTTTAATGTAATTAGAATAGCTTGGAAAAGAAAACTATGTATCATAACATGAGAAAAGTACTAAAACAGTTTTATAAATGTTCCATAAGGGGTATCAAATATAAAACTATGATTAAAAGGAAGAAATCTGATGTTTTTTTTTCCCATGATGTCACCTGCATTTTGAGCCAATGCTTTATAGAATGTTAGTGTGATAAAAAGAGTTACAATCTTTAGTTCTGTTTAGACAAATCATACCACCCTTTGAATAAAGCACACAAAATAATTATGGCTTATAAGAACCATGTGGCTGCTGGCTGGCTAATTCTACAGTTTTATATATCTATATCTATATATCTATATATCTATATCTATCTATCTATCTATATATATATATATATATATATATATATACATGTGTGTGTGTGTGTGTGTGTGTGTGTATATATGGATGTACCTGAATATGTTGTACTGCAATGAAGATTGAGTCAGCATATCTTATTCAGAACTGACTAACAAACCATTTGGAAAACTTGGCAAAGATTTCCTCATATATCTAGCAAAACCCACAAAATTCCCCTTTGCAGAAGGTTATAATCTCTCCAAATCCTAGCAACAATTATAGTTCTGGGGTCATCAAACATCTGAGTGAATTGAAAACTCTTTCAGTGTGTTGCCCCTTTGTTCTTTCAAGTCTCACATAATTAGACTTACCTATGTCAGTCCTCAGTGGACCATACAATAACCACATACATTTATGCTGAAATCTGTGTCTAATTTCTACTGACCAGATATGTCCCACTGAGACTCATGTTTACATTTTCTGCACTGATCCAGATCAAAAGCAGAGAAGAAATATTACAGATTGCATTGATATAACTACATAATTAATCAACAGGATAGCCTAGACACAGATTTCACAAAAATACAGATCTCAGATGTACAGAGAAATAAAACAAAATGCAAACAAAGAATCTGAAAATTCAGTACAAACAAACTACACAGATGATGAATAGCAAAACTGAACAATGAAAACATCCACAGACAGGCACCACAGCAAAATGGAATATCCTCAAACGAAATATATTTTTGAGCACTTTCATCCACAAGGGACTTCATCAGAAAACTGAGTAACTGACTAGAACACAACTTTATAGTGCAAACTAACCAACCAGAAACATCAAATGATCATTAAATTAATTAAGACAAGTAGTAGACCTAAAGGGTAAAAAAGCACTGAATTCACAGCACATAAGTGTAACTCAATTCAAAATAACATGATATTAAAAAAAACTATTATAAAAAAAAAAAAACATTTTATAAAATGGTGTCACTCAGGCCAGGAAACGTATTGGCCTGTGTCTTAAGCTGCCACAATGTTTCTTTTTTAAGTAGCTGCTTATTGAAACAACCCTCCTTAAGATCCACAGGTAAATGCTCTAAGACAGCAAATTAGAACTTCTTAAAGGAACCACATGTTAAGGTGTGTCTCTATAAGCCACTGTTGGTTAACTCTTTAAGATAAATTCTGGTAGTCCTGCCAATGTAAAATGCATCACTATAACAGCCAGCAATGTACATCAAACTACTGATGTTACAATCATAGTGCAGTTTAATTTTAATGCTTCTATCCATATGAGACAAAACAATGACAGAGCCTTCAAGAATAAAATTACAAGCCCTGCAAAAAACATACTTAAACATACCCACTTTTTAACATGTGAGTGGCAAAAGCATCCTAGCATTTGCATTCTTCAATCATTGCTTAATGCACTTAGAATTTTTTGCACACAGATTTGGGGGAGGAACCCATCACTGTGTAAAGATCAGGGTTCCCTTGGAAAATTTTCCAGTTGTGTGTAATAATATTTCTAATGCCACTGTCATCAACAGTCATCTACAAAATAAAACTATTGTTACAGTTAACATCAGTACTGTTCTTATGAGGTGAACCCCCCAAAATGGGAGGAAACTGTTTGTCTCTGTTCTGCTTAATCTCCTCTGCAGTCTTAACCAACAGGCCTAAATCATAACCCCCTACTGTTGAATAATGTAATAATATCATTGATCCCTTGGGAAATGTTACCACAGTCAGTGGTCAATCTAGACAGTCAGATCATCTGACCCCGGGAATATTTCTCTTCATCTAAGTGGGATGAGGACTAAGGTAATGTAAATAATTGTTAGATGAACAAGATATGCAGTAGATCCCACTAGAAAAACTGCAATTGGCAGAATCCCAACCAACTACCACATCCAGATATAGGTTCATAGATAGGTACTAGGCTATCTGCACAAAGGCATTTATAAGCCTAGCCAGAATGTGTTGGCTTTCGCCACCCCCTAAATTAGTTCTCTGTGCCTCTGTCCAGCAGAGTCACTGAAGTGATTCCCGGGGTAAACTTTCTGTTTCCCATCCACTCGTCAAGGTTTCTCTTGAAGAGTGGTAGTGAGGAGCTCTGACTAATGTAGATTAGAATCTTATTTCAAAGCATGGGAAGTCTCTGAGACAGGAATCTATCCCTTCAGCACATCCTATTTATTGTTGTGGTGAGGTTTAGAACTCTAGAGTGTGTGACTCTTGGGGATATGGTTTTCTTTAGGTGGAGCATGTCCATCAATTCTGGGTTGGACATGGCCTTGTATGTCAGGCAGAGATCACCTCTGAGTAGGCGGTATGCGACTGAGTACGGCTGGAGTTTCTTCAGTCAAGCTGCATAGGGCATCTGTTTGAGGCCAGTGATCCTCTTGTTGAGGTACTTCTGTGGTCTTTCCAGCTGTTGAAGGTGTCTTGTAAGGTACATTCCAAATGGGGAGTTGTACTCTATGATGGGTTTGATGAGTAGAGGGGCACAATGACTTCTTTTGATCTGGATGCGAACCCTTTTCTGATTACATGGGCCACACAGAAGGATTTTCTAACCACTTTGGCAATGTGAGTATCAAAGGAGAGATTACTATCTACTTGGGTTCCCAGATCCCTTATTATGTCTTCCGTATTTAGGGGACTACCACCTATGTGGTAGTTTGTGGGTACTTTGTTTTTTCCAAAGGGGATAACTATGCACTTTTTGGCATTTAGCTTGAGGCCATGATTTTGACACCAGGTATCTGTCTCAGTGAGACCCTTTTGGAGGATGTCTATGTCAGACAGAGAGTCAATTATAGCCCGTAGTTTGCAGTCATCTGCGAACTTGGTCAGCCATAGTCCTCCTGTGCTTGCCTGTACCTCTGAGAAGTATATGCCGAACAAGAGGGGTCCTAGGACTGAGCCCTGGGCAACACCACTTGTAACCAGTTTAGAGTCGGACCTAGCTCCCGCAACTCTCACCATGTGGGTTTTGTCCTTGAGCCAGTTGGCAACCCATCTTGTGATGTAGGGGTTTATGTTCAGGCTGGTGAGCTTGTCTATAATACCAGAATGGGGAATGGTCTCGAAGGCCTTTGCAAGGTCTAGGTAGGCTGTGTGTACCACCTTTCCATCTTCTTTAGCCTTGGTAACTGTCTCAAAGAAGTCCACCAGGTTTAGGAGGCATGATCTGCCCTTAACAAAGACAAACTGAGTAGAGTCCAGTGTTTGGAGGTTCCCAATGTCTCTGTTAATGAGTTCTATGATGATGCGCTCCATAGCCTACCAGACCTAGCTAGTCAGGTTTATAGGGCGATACTTCCCAGGGTCTGTTGCAGCTCCACCTTTGTAGAGTGGAATAACCGTTGCTGTGCGCCACTCTATGGGTACGTAGCCTGTGGAGAGGCTTAGTTTGAACAGTGTGTTTAGGTGAGGGGCTAGTTCATCTTTGAGCTCATGTAGGACGCAGCCTGGGACACCGCCCAGTTCCATTGATGCTGTGTTTTTGGCTTTGGAGAGGGCTGTTTTAACCTGAGTGTCTGTGATTTCAGGGGCTCTATATTCTTATGGTATGGTTATGGGCCCTTTTGGGGGTGAGAGCAGGTTGAAGTTTGCACTGAACCTATTTGCCAGGATTTTGGCGATATGTCGGTTCAGTGTATTTTGTGCCATTCTGCACTAACTCCGAGCAGATGTGAGCATTGCCACTTAGATTCTTGATATAACTAAAGAATGCCTTGTGGTTATCCTTGGAGTCCTTGGCAATATTTCTTTTGAAGCTAGCCTTGGATGATTTTATGAGGGATTGTAGTTTCTTGCTGATACTGATCAGGGATGTTTTCCCTTCTTGGGATTTTACTCTAGTACTTTTCTGTACTAGTTTCTTCCTTCTGTTGTATAACTTGTTTATGGTAGGGGTCCACCAGGCTGGTTTTCTTTTCTTGGAGGAGTGAGTCTTGGTTTTGCTTGGGATAACACAATCCATGCATTCATGTAGGTGCCCGTAGAATGCATTAGTAAAGCATTTTGCAGCTTGGACATGGGCTTTGAAACTTTCCACCTCGGTCTTAAGTAATGTGAAGTTTGCTTTTGAAAAGTTTTTCATGGTGGTTTCCTTGACTGGGAGTGGGGACAGAATGTGGATATCCAGACTGATTTGTTTACGGTCAGGTCTAACCAGACAGGGGTTGACCTCCGGTGTGGAACACTGGTCGCCCATGTTGGTGATGACCAGGTCCGATATGTTGTCACCTCTGGTGGGAGTGTTGACCAGTTGATCCAGGGCATTTCCATTTATAAATTCTAGGAAATGTTGGGCAAGGGAGTTAGTACTTGAGTAGTTCTCCCAGATAATGTTTGGGTAATTGAAATCATACAATATTAGGGTGTTTGGTAGGACCTTTATGTTTCCCAGTGTTTCCAGAAATGCGGAATGGGGGTCCTGGGACATGGTGGGTGATCTGTAGCAAGCTAAAAGTTGAATTGCAGTTTTGCCCATTGCACGTGGATGATCTCTGAAGCATCGTGCTGTGTCACTAACCTGGAGGTTTGGGTATCCTTGATGAATATGAATACACCCCTGCCTTTTGTATTTCGGTCTGGGTTCTGTGGCCAAAATGTATGGTATGAGTTGTAGCCTGGTAGTGCTCTTTTGAGCCTTAAACCAGGTTTCTGTTACTGCACATATATCGATTTTCTCCATACTGAGGAGTGCCTCGAGTGCGTGCATTTTGAGGTTTAGACTTCTGGCATTGAGTAGCATTACCCTCAGTTTTTTGTTACTTGTGCTATTTACGGCGGTGGGTTTGTCTTTTGAGCCTTGCCAAAAAAAGGCACTATGGGGGTGGCAAGAGCCTTGGCCAGTATTTGAAAGCCTAAGGGTGACAGGTGCAATCTGTCTGTTGCAAAGCAGCGTGGCTTGTTGAGCATGTCATCCCAGGTGGACAGACACTGTATCCCCTTTGAATGACCCCAGAAACTTAGCCAGTTGTAGAAATTGATAATTTTTTCTTTATACTGTGCTATCATTCTTGGTGAGGGCGGGATGCTACTCTGGGTCAGGGCCATACCAGCCTAGACTACGTGATTAGAGAGCTCTTCCATGTCTCTTTTCATGTAGTCCAGAGAGGTACGGCTCAGGTCATTCACACCAGCATGGACAATGACAGAGGTGTATTTGTACTTGTTCTGGAGTGACCTGATTGCTTGTGTTATGTTGCAGATCCTGGCACCCAACAGGCAGCTGACAGTAACCTTCTCCTTGTTCAGCCTAGTGAGTGGGACGTAAGTGTGCCTGACTATAGAGTCACCTATTACTAGTGTGTTGGGTATGTTATTTTGCCTTAAGGGCTGTGATTGCATGGCACACTGGTTTTGTGAAGTATGTGTTTCATGGTTTGTGTTGGCGGGGTGGAGATTGCTTGGATGTCTGCTTTGGAGGTCTCTGTTGCTTTTGCAGGTTTTTATTTAGAGCCTCTTAGTACGTTTTTGTGTATTTATGTGTGTTTTTTGCAGGTGCTGGATTAATGGGTCCATGTGAGACTGGAGGTGTGATGCAAGTATTTCCCTTCTCCTTTTGGCTGTCTGATCCAATCTTGGGTTGAGAGGTTAGCCTCCAGTTTGGCTGTATAATTGCATCTCTTGCACGTATTAGTGTTTGGTGGTAGGTGGAGAGGGTTGTCTGTGTACATGAGGCAGTTGTAACATTGCCTCAAAATGCCCAGATTCACCAGCTGGATTGGAGAGTACACCTGAAACTGCCCTTTTGACCTGCCTGGATAGGTACAGTGAACTGTTTTACTGATTGGCTGGTAATGTCGAATAGAGAGCCTTGTCCTTCTGTACAGTATAGGCCGGTCTAGTGCTAGGGTTCATAAGTGCTTACTTTGAGTTTTGAGCAAGTGCCAGGCTAAGAAATGAATGGTTTGAGTGCTTAAGTTGAAAGTTTGTCTAGTTCTAAGGGAAAATTTGAAGAAGAGACTTTGTGGAGCTGGGAATAGTTATACCCTAGCTAACCGGTGCTGCCCGGCACGCAAAACCGGGCAAATGCGGTTTTTATAGCAGGGAAATTAAAGAGATAGAAATTAGCCCAAAATGGCCAATAAACTACTTATTTCTGGGCTGAGACCACTCCTCCAGGGACAGATAGGCTGCTCAAAGCTATCTTCTCTCACAGGTGAACAGAGAAACTTCCTTGTATCCAAGTAAGGCATGGGGAAACACATAGACTTGCAACACAGCCCTGAATTCAGCACTAACCTGAAAACTGGACTGGGTTTTTTTTTTCAGAAAAGAAAGCAGATACAATAAAAAAGAAAACATTTTAAATGCACAGAAAAGGATACTTATCGTTATATATCTCAGATCAGAGTTGTAGTCAATGCCCCTAGTAATAAAGTAGAAAGAAACACAAATGCAGTAAAAGCAGATGAATAAAGTACAATTTTTTATATATATATAAAACAATAGAACACGAACAAACTGATTTAAACAAGTTACCCAATTAACCAGAAAAAAGCTCAAAACTGAGCCCTGTTCCAGCAGTCTTCAATCAGACAAATTCTAACTGCACACTCCTGCCACTAGGGTGCAGGGGAACCTTATCCAAAAAAGATGGCCTGGATCAGTGCTCAAGTTATACAAACAATGCTAGATTCAGCAGGCCTGAAACTGGTCTATGCTACAGCAACAAGGCATACCAATTTCAGAAAGAAACAGTTCAAATAAGCAGGCACAATAAGCCTGTGACCAGAAATTCCCAGCTCAGAAGGACAGAATCCAGCCTCTCCTCCCACAAGAGTGCAGACCACAAACCTTCTTAATGTAGAATAACTGGCCTGAAGCCCAAGTGCTTAAACCAGAACTAATGCACTTTTAGAATAGCAGACACTGAGCCTTCAATCAGCAATTCCCAGCTTAGAAGGATGTAAGCTACCTGTCCTGCCACAACAGTGCAGACCACAAACCTTTTTAATGTAAAGCAACTGGTATGAAGCCCGAGTGCTTAAACCAAAAGACTTAGAATAACAGTTACAATTTAATCAGGCTACTATCAAGCAGTAATAAATGCAGCAGAATAAAAAAAATTGAGTACTTTTAAGAAGAGGCAAAAGCAAAATAAAGTAAGAGGAAACACAAATATAGTAAAAGCAGATGAATAAAATGCTATTTTTTGTTAGTAAAGTGCAAGGAGAGAGGAAGGAAGAACCTAAGTGGGTTGGCCTTCTCTGTATTAAGTAGAGGTATACTAGACTCAGAATATGATCTCACTGTACTCGGTTAAGTGAGCAAACGAGATGAACTCAAGGAGTGTTCAAATACAGACTTACAGGAGGGATGGGCAATTCCAGAGCCACCAGAAACACAGCACACTATTCAGTGAAACAATTAGGTAACAGAAAAAATAAAATACAGTACTTTTAAAAGTGCAAGTTTGCACTTAACAGAAGAATAAAATACAGTACTGTAAGTTTGCACTTAACTTCAGCTTCTAATGCAGATGATTGTAGCCAACCAAGTCACTCAGAAATTGAGCATAAAATGAATTCTCAAACTTTGTGGCTAGCACTTAAAGTACCTAGGAAACCATTTAGGCTAACAGGTAAATATCAGATAACAAAGAAGTGAGAAGACCACAACCACCTATTACAGCAGAGAGACACACATCACACTATTCGGTGAAACAATTAGGTAACAGAAAAATAAAATGCAGTACTTTTAAAACTGCGAATTTGCACTTAGAAGAATAAAATACAGTACTGCAAGTGTGCACTTAACTTCAGCTTCTAATGCAGGTGATTGTAGCCATATGGAACACTTTTTCCTACTTGGCTCAAGACAAAGGTTAAAAAGTTAGTACTATTATTAATGTCTGTGACAAATGCATCTATCTGATCTAAAGATGCTTCAGTAATAAAAAAGGTCATCCACAAACCTGTTATACATCTTAACATGTCTTTCAAAAAATGGAATGTTTTCTTAGAAGTTGGGTCTCCCATCACCCCATTACAAGGTTAGCAAAAGAGGGTGCAACAGTAACACCCATAGCAATACCCTTGAGCTGCTGGTAATATTTACCATTACATAGAAACAATTTTTTCTAACATCATCTTCATCAGCTCACAACAAATGCTAAACATATCACTAGAAAAACTGGTAAAGTTAGCCAAAAATAACCTCATGTATTCAACACTTTCAGCAATAGGTATACTGGTGTAAAGAGAGTTAACAATCAAGATAAATAACCTAAGTGTGGAAGTGTTTGAAGTAAAAGGCCAGAAAGAATAAAAAGAAATGTCAGGAATCCTTGATAAAGCCGTCCAGTTTCTGCACCAGGGGATTTAAAAATTGATCTAAAAAATGAAATACTTCTCCGAGAAACAGAAACTATTGGTCTAAAGAGTAGTGGAAAAACCTAACTGTGCAGTTTAGGAATTCCAAAAAGGACTGCTATTTTAGGATGTTCAACATAAAGAAACTTGCAACAATCAAAAGAAATCAAACCATTGGCTAGCAAGTTAAGTAGGCCTTTGTGAACATACTTATACTGCAAATGAATGTTATCCAAAGTCACAGATCTATATTCCAAATGGTTGGTTAACACGTTTTCAGTTTCATTAATATAGTCAGATTGATACATAATAACTAGACCACTGCCTTTACCGGCTTTCATAAACTGTAAATCAAGTCTGTTACTAAGGTCAGTCAATGCTTTCCTTTCTTTGTTGGCTAAGTTAAAAAACTTATTGTCAGCTTTACCTTCAGCCATTCTAAAAATGTCCTGCTCACACAAATCGTGAATCAACTAGTTTTCTTAAAAACAGATTCATCACTGTATTCATTATCCTGAAAAGTGTAAGCTAAATTAAGCTTTATAGAAAACAATTTCAAACACTTGCTGTTTAACTAGGTATAAAAGGCAAACTTTCTGAAGGGGACTAATTTATGCACCATTAAAGTTCTCTTTCCTGAAGTTGTAAATGTTTGATAACAGACTGCAATGTTCAGAAAACTCATTCTTCGAATCAACATTTAATATCTCCACTTCCACTGAAAATTCAGAAACAAATATGATGTATGACATGGAAGAATAAGATGAATGCAAAATTAACCAATAGAAAGTCTATGTAAAACTAGATCCTTTTCAAGTAATTAGTGGAAGCAGTGCTGAATTTTGAAATACTTATATATTTATATTGCCCCCACCCCCCCAAAACAAGCATGCTCTAAAAATGGGCCCTGACCAGTGGCACTGCTCAGGTAATGAAATAAATAATATTTAAGAAAATAATTTATTTTATTCTGCATGTTGTAGTTCTTTGTCCTTTCCTCATGTAAATTCTTTTGGATTCCAGTTAATATTTAATTTCTGTCAGAAACCCAATTTAATTGATTTTAATAAACATAACATTTTTCCTTTTGACTATGCTGTGAGACCTGCACCCTTTGTGAAATGCAAAACTACACCAGCAGGACAGATAAAGCCTCATAAAGCTGACCCTGATTTGATGTTGCATTGATTAATTAAAAACCTTGATCTTTACTTCCTTTTTATTTTGGGAAAGTCAGTGTCACTTTAGGAAGCCTAAAACTGAGATTGAATCAAATTTCATCATGGTTGATTCTTACATTTTCCACTGCAAGAGTGAAGTTAATTGCTGAGCTAAGAATACTTTCTTTTCAGTTTATCAAAATAATCTCCTGAGTTCTGCATGAAATAGGTTGATTTGTGTGAAGGCCTAGGACAATAAGTAATGGATGTAAAAAGTTGCTGTTGTTTGATGTTAATCATAGGTAAGTTCATAGGTTCATAGGTAAGTACTGGGCTAGCTGCCCTTGTAGGCCATTTTAATGCTAGCCAATTTCTTTTTTTTTGAGCTTGAATTAACCTTTCCTATTTGATTAGAGATTGGTTTTACCCATCCCATGGTTGATAATTATATGTCACCCCAATGAGAATACCTGGAGTCATACCATAGATAATTTGAGGGGACCCATGCATGAGGCATTTTCTGTTTCCCATCCATAGATCAAAATTGCACTTGCATTTGGACAGGGATGAGCTTTTTTTATGTGGAGAGGGAGTCTGTTCCAGAGCAGCAGTATTCTCTGTGAGATACACCTGTCCCTCCAAACCATCTTACTGAGAGTGTTTCTGATACCGTTTGACTTTTTAATGTACAGTAAATCCATCAGTATTGATTTTGGTAATGATAATCCATAATTCTCCCATCCCTCTTCATGTCTTCATTTGACAAGACACTTTTTTCTCTACTATGGGTGGGATCTGGACTGAGTTGGCATTCTCAGTCCCCTTTCTTCACTTTGCTAAATAACCAAGCTCATATGAGAACATTGCCTTCAGTAAAAGTACTGTTGTGATTAGTAGGCCTGAAATTAGAGAGAAAAGGCAAGGATAGTTGTTTATGATAGTCATTGTTTCAGGTAGTGGACAGTAACAAATTTTATGTATATAAGTCGTAAGAACAATAGGTCTCCAACACCAAACACACATTGTCTTAGATTAAAGAACTTACACTTAAGATTGCTACATTTAGTTATTTTACTGCATATGCTGATGCCATAATCTCAGTTGCTGTTGTACACGTGCACACACACACACACACACACACACACATATATATATATATATATATATATATATATATATATATATATATATATAAAAATAGATAGATAGATATTGATATAGATATATGATCCATGTCAAAATAACAGATTACCATAATTTCCAGTTGTAAAACGGCGAAACAGAAACAACAAAAGTTTAAATTCATGAATATTCAGATCATTGTAAGTGTTCATCACAAAAGAAGTCAGTTGGCCAATGTGGTGAACTTTGCCCTTTTCTCCGCTGTAGTGTGATCTCAGAGTTGGTATATTTAGTTGGGGGGTGTTGGGGTGTGTGGGTGAAAGCTCCCCACTTGGGTGGGTTTTATTTCCTTTGGTTTGTTTTTGTTTTAAGTTTCTTTGGCTGATTGTTTACTTACCAGATAAAATTTGTGATGATCCGAACGTTTGTGAATATAATCTTTCATTGTTTCCGTCTTGCCATTTTGCAACTCAGTGTTATGGTAATTCGTTATTTTGACATAGATCCATATATATGCATGTGTGTTTGTGTTTATATGTGTGTGTGTGTGTGTGTGTGTGTGTGTGTGTGTGTGTGTGTGTGTGTGTGTGTGTGTGTGTGTGTGTAAGATTAAATATAAACAAGTAGTGATTCACTTTTCTTCACAGCCACATAGATATGCAGATACTTATATATGTAACTGATATGTGTCATACTATTATAGATAGTTGCAGACAGCTATCTATTCTCCGAACATAACACAGCTGTGAATAACACACATATGTGGAAAAATGTGCATCAGGACCCACAAGAGGTGCACACACCAAGCATTAGAATGGATGTTTTGCCATCTACATTAAACACCTTCCAAAGGAAGCATCATCAATGTAGGCAGTATCACAATGTAACTTCACTGTTTTACAATGTATAGGTAATAATCTCATATATTTGAGTGTGTCAGAATACTACATCTTGTACAACATATTGGCAATATATTTATCTCTCCAATGCTATACATCACTAGTAGCCCTCATTAGCATTCAGTGTTAACTGCCTTATTCTGTGCAAAATGTATACCTTGTCAGGGACTAATAGCAGACAGTGCCAATATTCCCAAAAACTTGCTGATCCAACAGTAAGTGCCAAAGTCTGTAAGTCATTTAGAGTGATGAAGTCCTGACAGTAATCCAAACCTGGGTTCATTCATGCAGTCCAGCCACCTAGAAGACCTGGCTGGAGAAAGGAATTATAAGGTTTTGCATGCTCAGTTCCATTTGATAGGTGGGATAATTACACTATCTTGGAGTGAAGCAGATTGCCCTTCTGGCCCTGAGTCTTGGTTAAGGCCACAATCATGAATGGTATCTGGACTAAGTGAATGGCCAGACAATGAGATGGTGTTGTCACTCTCCAACAGTGTGAGGACACACCTAAAGACAGCCCATGCTCAGTTGCCCATAGTTGTTTTCCACATAATGCTAGCACATGGGAGTAGGGCTTTGTAACACTTTCCTTTTGGATGTAAAAAGAAGAGAAGCACACGCAAAGTTCATCCTGACCCATGACCAATGTAATCTCCATGGATTTGAAAAAAAAAAAGTATTACAGAGGAATATGCATATGATGCAGGACTTCCCACTAGCGTTAGTGTAACTGCAGAGGTTTCACAGATAGTTAATAGTGCATGGTCATGCCCAGGTACACATAAAGCTGTAGCATGCCATTGTGTCAGCAGTATGCAGACATATGTACAGTACTGAACCATGTACAATATAAATCAGCGGTTCATATAGACTAGTACTCTGATGGAAAATGAAACTATAACAGTACACCTATCACTCCTGATCAGTACCAGATGTTATAGTACCCTCATCCCTTACAATTATGATAGCCTCTGTCATGCTGGCAAAATATAGTTATATGAGTAGGAAAATGTGAAAATATCAGCCACGGCTGTAATCAATGTATTTCCCAATTATCCATGAGTACTTATTGTACACCCATAGAAACGTTTATATAGGTTCATAGTTAGTACTAGGCTATTGGCTCTAGGGCCTATACAAGCCTAGCTATAACAATTCCCTGGCTATTTCTTCCCACACTATTTATTTCCCTGGACCCCTGTCTAGGAGGGCGACTGACGTGATCCCCGTGGTGAATTTCCTTTACATATGAATAGTCATTTGATACACAATTTACTGACAGTAGTGGCATACACAGGTAATATGAAATATGTTAAACTTGCATTATATTTAACAGAAGTGTCACAACCACAAGTGCAATTAATATTATAATTCATTCTAGGCAATAAGTGCATATGATAAAGTTCACTTCTGTTGGGTGTGTGTACATGGTTATGCAGTTAAAAAAGTGTAAATCGCTTATAGCTTAAGGTTCCAGGAGCTTTGTATTATCATATTACTGCAGCATCCCTGGTGTAGTAATTATTATACAAGAATATTAGTCCTCATTTGTTGGGTGAGTTGGATCTCTTTTTGCATGTTTACTCAAGCTGTTTTGGCAGGCATTTCAAAGTAAAGATGGCTGAATTCACCCATTCTTTTGGATCTGCTATGTCTGAATATAGAATTGCAATAGAAATGTGTTCAGCTACATTTTGATATTACCCATAAATCCTTGTCAGATACATGTATTATTCATGATCTATTAAATAATTGCATCCTAATGTGTATTCAGATTGCACCTTGATGCCACTATATTACAATATAATACATATCTATATCTATCAATATGTATATGTATGTATGTATATATATATATATATAGATATATATATATATATATATATATATATATATATATATAAATTTAAAGTCGTCTGTCTTGCTAATACAACCAGTGAAGTCACTTCTCATGCAAATTCTTAGGTATGATATTGGATGATAATCTTAAATTCAACCTGCATATACAAAATTGCGTAATGAAAACTAATCAAATACTAAGAATGCTTTAGAGAGCCAAAAATGTTCTAACCAACACAACTAATACTACACCTACCACTACTTGTGTTCGCCCCACACTTATTTATGGTGCAGCCATCCTTACTAGCTTTCAGACATCACAAAAATCTAAATTTGAACAATGCTATAACAACATTGCTAAATTTGCAGCAAATACCCCTTTCAGAACCACATCTGAATATCAATAAAAAGCAGAAACTGGATAGAACTACACCGTCAGCTAACATACACACAGCTTCTTGCCACCTACAAAATTATCTAGCATCCATTTGCTTGTCCAGTATTACATAGCATCCTACACAACTCTGCTCGTAGTTGGTCATTATAATACAATGACGAAAAACTGTCTGTCCACAAACCTATCAAATCTGCTGGGCATTGTCTGCATTTGTACCATAGTGCTTAGGCCTGAAACTACTTACCTGTATCCATCAAGTCAATACCTTCCCTCCCATCCTTCTAACCATTATGAAAGACTTCCTAGCCAAAAACTGAGTCTGTTCTTACTTAATACCAGGATACACTATAGCCCTAACTGTGTACAAATATCTGTTCATACCTTATACCTGCTTACTCTCCTATCTTCACTCATTTCCTTACTTCTATCAATCACTCTCCCCTGGATTTCTCTCTAAATATAGCATATGCTTGATTTTCTCACTTCATTTTGCAATTCCTGCTTGCAGTATACTAACTTTCCTTTAATTTCTGTATAAACTGGCTAAAAATTTTAAATCATTGTCGTATAACTTGTATCTATTCTTAACCAATGTTTTCACAATATGTCCAGTTTGGTATAGTTATTTAAACTGCAAAGTTTTTTGTATTATTTTTGAAGGCTATAAAATAATTTTTCTTAAAATGTCTTGTAATACTTTGGAGTTTTTCTCTCCAGGCCTCCCATGAGAAAGGGCTACTACCTAGTTGGACTTTCCTGGTAATCAAATGTCAATAACTAAATAAATAAATAAACTATGCACACACTCTACAAGCATTCAGTGCTGCCACCACAAATTGAAATGAGTGTTATCTATAGTTAAAATGTAACTATAAGAGCAGTTAAAAAATTGATGTTAAGTTGTCAATCTCACCTTCATTCTTGCTGGATGGGTTCGGAGCCGATCCTCGGCTCCGACTCGGCCTATACTAAAGCTCGAGAGCTATTTTTACTGGCTCGAAGCTCCCCTGTATCCCACAATGCTAGGCGCTAAGTACCCAGATCTCGTTTGCCGCTTCAGCTACGAGGTTGCGTTTTTGACGGCTCTCAGGTTAGATTTAGAAAAATCTCTTCTGGTAAGGTTTTTTCTTCCTTTTGGTAGTATTAGTTTTTTCTATTAGACCCACTTTACCCCTCTAGAGTATCCCCTCCTAGATATCTCCCTTTTCGGGTTTGTTTCTCGTTACTAACCCCACTCCTTAGATTACTAGGCCTTCGGCTAACTTTAGTTTAGACATTAGCTTAATCTTAAATTTATTTTGGTTATTTTTAGTATAAGATTTTCTATTTTTTCAGTTTAAACAGTCTCAGTCTTTGTGTGTGTGGACGTGTCTAGGCTGAGTAAGTTTGAGTGTGGGTGTTTGTTGGTGCGTTGGTGACTTGTCATCCCTTCAGGATGTCCAAGGATTCCAGGGTTTCAGGCTTCAAGAAGTGTGACTCGTGCTGTCAGAAGATGTCTCTGACAGACGGTCGCACTTCTTGTGTTTATTGCCTGGGCCCTCTGCACCTGCAGGACTCTTGTTCTGTCTGCCATGCATTCAGTCCAAGAGTCCTGCAGGAACGAAGGAACAAGCTTATATTACGAGGCTTGTTGAAACCCGAAGGTTCCCCGACTAAGTCCTAGTCGGGAAAACCTTCGAAGCCCACAAAACCGTTGGCTCCAAGAACCGAGCCTTCATCTAGTGGTGCTCCTAGTATTCCTACGTCGGCTCCGGCTGGAGCAGATCCTACCAAGACTCAGACGGCTCCGATCATTGTGTCGGAGCCGTCTGTGAGCTGTAAGCACTCCAGGTCTCCATCTTTGGAGTCTGTCCATTTGGCTCCGAGATCTCCTTTGCTTTCGGAGCGGAGCCATCGGTCCCATTCCTCTCGGTCTTCCAGGCTTTCGGAATACGACCTCAAGAGGGTGGTTAGTAGACTCCTTAAGTCTCAGGCACTGGCCCAGATACTTCAGAGCCCTTCTCAACAGACAGCGGCTATCCCCATTCTATCATCGATTCCTCCTCCGACTCTTCCTTTGAGCTCGGAGTCGGAGTTAGTGGGAGCCGGGACCGTCGACACGTCGGAGACGATACCACACCTTTTGGCTCTGTCGTCGGCTCCGATCTCTTCCATCGTTCCATCATTGAAAGGATCCGGGCGTCGGGACTCCCTCATCGGCTCCAAGGGGGCGAGTGGCATCAGTCCCTTGTCCGACCCCGTTCTCCCTCTCGGAGCCTCGGCGTAGGTGAGTTCGGCCCCGACATCGGCCTCGGAGCCATCCCTCTCGGTGCTGGGAGGGGTCCTTATCTCTTTGGAGTGGGGGCCTTCTTCCCTGCCTGATAGGGGTGCCTTCGAGGTCATGAGGAGCGTGCTGGCCCCTGTGCCTGCTCCTCGGTCAGCTCCCTCAGCTCCTCCCACTGTTGTGCCTGCCACGGTCTCTACCCATTCTCTTGACCCCGACTGCAGAGATTCAATGCCTCAGGTGCCCCCATTGGGAGCATCCTCCTCTTCCGAGGCCTCCCCTGATCTGTCAGGGGAGCCCCCTCGGAAAAGGAAATGCAAGAGGAAGCATGTGGACTCTCCTGAGTCCGTCACATCCAACACCGACTTGGATGAGTCGGAAGGGTCCCCACGGTCCCCCTCTGAGGATGTCTCCTTTTCTGACATCCTTGAAATCCTCAAACAGAAGAGGAATTGGTCTACCCTCATTCCTTCTGAGGACGAGTCGGTTTACCTAGAGGCTTTTGGTTCTCGTCCTTCCACCTCCTGGGTGTCTCCGCCCTTTGACCCCCTTATGGAAGTGGTGACACGGAAGGCATGGACAGCCCCTGACTCGATGGAACCTACCCCATGGAGGCCTTCCAAATTTATCACAGCTCCTTCTGATAAACAGTTTTTAACCAAAGGTGTCCCTGTTGATGCCATGGTGGTGGCGGCAGACACTAAGAAGGAACTGGCTGATCCTTCAGTACCGATCCATCCTCCTAATAAGGAATCTAGGACTATGGATAGGTACGGCAAGCGAATGTTTTCTTCAGTGACCTTTACCATGCGGTCGCTGAATTACTTATGTCATTTCACCCGCCTTCAAAGAGACATTCTCAAAGAAATGGGTGATACTTTGCAGGATCCAACAGCTGCGGGGTCTCAAGACAAAATCAACTCCCAGCTGGCAACCCTGAACTCGATTGTTAACTCCTCCATGCGGCTTATTTCTTATGCGGCTGATGGGGTGAGTAGGGCTGCAGGCACAGGCGTGGCCTTAAGGCGTCATGCCTGGATGTGGCTTTGCAACTTTGCTGACCCCTTCAAGGCGTCCTTCACGAACTCCCCCTTTGATGGTTCGGCGTTGTTCGGACCTCAAGTGAAGGATACTTTGACCAGATGCGAACAGGATGGCAAGACTCTCTCTGCTGTGGGAGTCCATTTTTCCACCCTGTCTAGACCATACCCTAAGGGTCAGAAGGGTGGAAAAATGTGGTTTCGCAAACCACAGGGAGTCGCACTTGACGTATGAGGTGAGTTCCCCTCTAGAGGCGGGGGGGCAATAACAGATGCCGCCCTAGGGGCAGAGGGGGTCCGCAGAATCAGGGTAGCAGAGAAGCTGTCTCTGGCCAGCCCTTCCAGCATCCCTGAGATGCTGCCCGACTGTCCGCCTTCAGAGGCAGTTGGGGGAAGATTATCACTGTACCCAGAAGCCTGGCTTTCCCTTACCCAAGACAAATGGGTACGGTCAATCATATCCGAGGGTTACGAAATTCCCTTTGCCCACACCCCAGCACAGCCAAAAAGGCCCCTTCCAGATGTTCCACCCGGTCTAAGGGAACAAGCAGTATGAGAAATCTCAAAACTGCTAAGAAAAAGAGCCATCCAACCAGTCCCAGCAGACCAGCAAGGATCCAGAATCTACTCCAAGTTCTTTTTGGTACCAAAAAAGACAGGGGACTGGAGACCAATTTTGGATCTCAGCAGGCTAAACAGGTCTGTCCAATGAACAAAGTTCCGGATGGTCACGCTACAGTCCATTCTACCCTTTTTGGGCCAGGACAATTGGATGTGCTCTATAGACCTTCAGGATGCGTACTACCACATCAAGATGCATAGGCGCTCCAGGAGGTTCCTACGCTTCCGGCTGGGGGCCAGTCACTATCAGTTCAGGACCCTGTCCTTTGGTCTCACTACAGCCCCCCGAGTGTTCACCAAATGCATGGCAGTGGGTACGGCTCATCTGAGATGTCAAGGATTCCAGGTGTTTCCATATCTGGACGACTGGCTCCTTACCGCCACCACCAGGCATCAACTTCTTCATTCCAGAGATTACACCATTCAAACTTGCAAAGAGCTAGGTATCTCCATAAATTTCAAAAAGTCTGCATTGTCGCCTTGTCAGTCTATTACTTTCATAGGCGCCATATTGGACACAGCCGAACTAACCGTAAAACTAACCACACAGAGAGTTTCAGATATTCGCGCAGACGTTCACATCCTTCTTCAGAGCAACAGAATCCAGGCCAGGTTTGTACTGAAGACTTTAGGTCTCATGGCAGCTGCCATTACGTTACTTCCCCTAGCTCGCTTTCACATGCGGATTCTTCAATGGATGCTCTTTTCCCAGTGGTCCTTTCAACAGCTTCCAATGTCACAGAGCATTTTAATCACACAATCATGCAAGAAACACCTGTCTTGGTGGATGGTCTCCCTGCAAGTCGTTCAGGTTCAGGCTGTTCTCCCCCCCCCCGTGGTTGCTACGGTGACAACGGACACCTCCCTGATTGGGTGGGAGGGGCATTTTCAGGGCAGGACAGTCCAGGGCACATGGCAACCTTTCGAGTGCCACCTGCACATAAATGTCTTGGAGATGAGAGCAGTACATTTAGCGTTGCAAGCCCTTCAGGACTCTCTTCCCATAGAGAATATTGCAGTTCAGATGGACAATATGTCCGTAGTGTGGTACATCAATAAGCAGGGCGGAACCAAGTCCTACCCCTTGTGTCGAGAAGCACTCAGACTTTGGCAGTGGGCGATCTCTTCTCAGCAGTTTCTGATAGCAACGCATATCCCCAGGAAGTCCAACGTAATAACGGACAGGCTGAGCAGAGCCATTCTCATGCCGCACGAGTGGTCTCTCAAACAGTCAATAGTGGAAGAGATTTTCCAAAGATGGGGTCAGCCTTGCTGCGATCTTTTTGCAACACCTCAAAACAGCAAGTGCCACGACTTCCTGACTTTCTTCCCTCTTCCCGGCCACCCCCCCCGAGGTGCTCTAGTCCACGATTGGCCCCGGGGTCTTCTGTATGCTTTTCCCCCCTTTCCATTAATCACACAACTGATTCATAAAGCTACCGCACTGAGATCCTCAATGATCCTCATTGCCCCTTACTGGCCTCGAGAAATCTGGTTTCCGTTCCTGCATCATTACCTCTTGGAGCAGCCCTGGCATCTGGACCCAGTGCCAGACCTTTTGACCCATCAGTCGGGTGAGCTGCACTACTCCCTCCTCTCTCTCAACCTCACAGCTTGGTTGCTCCACTTCCAACCTTAGCCAGGCTTCCTTTTATTTCCCATTCGGTGTGTGACATCATTCTAGCTTCCCACAAATCTTCTACCAGGAGGATTTATGCTAGCAAATGGAAATGTTTCTCCTTCTGGGCAGAGACTAGAAACATGGATCCTTTCACGGCACCTACCCAGCTGAACTTTTTCAATCAAGTTCTTCTTCGCCCACTATCAGAGTTCAGTTAGCGGCCATTTCAAATTTTCATGTTAGCCTGTCAGACTCCACTGTTATGTCCCATAAACTTTGTAAAGCCTTCCTTAAGGGTATCTTTTTACTCAAGCCCCCAATCAGAGATCCCCTGCCACAGTGGGATTTGAATTTGGTTTTAACCTCTTTGATTCTCCCTCCCTTTGAACCTGCGGCTTCCTGTTCCTTGAAGTTACTCTCATGGAAAACTCTATTTCTAATGGCCATAACTTCCATGAGGAGAGTCTCAGAGCTTCACGTCCTTTACGTTCGTCCTCCTTACCTGGTTTTCCATAAAGATAAAGTATCCCTCAGAACTAACCCATCTTTTTTACCCAAGAGATCTTCTGAGGCAAATTTAAACCAGACTATCGATCTCCCAGTCTTCTTCCCTAATTACTCCAACAGAGCGGAACAAAAGTTGCATTTTTTGGATGTTCATCGTCAACTCCATTACTACCTGGATGGAACCAAGCAAGTTAGGAAATCTGAGCAGCTCTTCCTGTCTTATGCAGAAGGGAAGAAAGGCCTTCCAGTTTCCAAAGTAACCCTTTCTAGATGGTTGGCCTCTGTGATTACTTTCATCTATGAACTGAGGAGTCAAGAACTTCCTTCAAAACCTAGAGCCCACTCAACTAGAGCCTTAGCTACATCAATAGCTTTCCAGGCTAGGTTACCTGTAGACTCCATTTGTGCGGCAGCCACATGGGCCTGTCCTCATACCTTTATTTCTCATTACAAACTGGATATGGCCTCCAGAAGCTGAACTAACTTTGGTTCCACCGTCCTCAAGAGTCTGTTCCATTGAGCCACCCAGGGCTGAGGTGCCAGGGACGCGGTCCCATCCAGCAAGAATGAAGGCGAGATTGACAACTTAACATTGAGAAGTTATGTACCTACCATAATGTTCCATGTTAGTTGTCTTCTTCTCGCCTTCTTTCTTGTGTCCCACCCTCCAACCCCCTAGCCTGGACAGACCAAAAGGATCTTCTTGGGCCTTCTTTCATCCCAGCTTGGATTCCCATGGTTGCCCTTTTTTTCTGGGTACATTATATATATAGGTATTCCACTTTTTTCTTTGTTCTGGGATCAGAACTGCTATGGTGTTATCTATCAAACGAGATCTGGGTAGTTAGCGCCTAGCATTGTGGGATACAGGGGAGCCTCGAGCTGGTAAAAATAACTCTCGAGCTTTAGTATAGGCCGAGTCGGAGCCGAGGATCGGCTCCGAACCCATCCTGCAAGAAAGAAGGCGAGAAGAAGACAACTAACATGGAACGTTATGGTAGGTACATAACTTCTCATTTTGATTGCTAGTGTGAATTTTGTGTTGACTTAAAATATTCTGTTTGTTGTATGAAGGTCTCTACAGTCATGTGTTATGTATATGTCACAGCTTATACTTTGTTTGAACAAATGAACAAATACCTGATATTGAAAAAGAGCAAATAAAGAAAAACTTCAAACTTATTCTAAGAACAGATAAACAGTGGCTGCAATTTTATTATACTAGCATATTAGTTATCACAGCATCAATGCAAAAAACAAAACTGAAATTCAGCAACACTAATATAAGTATTTTAATGTGCATTACACATGTGGTGACACTAATAATTGATATACTCTACTTCCAGCTGAATAGTCCTAGACTAGGAATATATTGCGCTAACTTAGATAACTGATAGTCCTGGGTAATATGCAAGTTAATGCTGGTGAATGTGATGATCAAACACTGACCAGTAATCAAGGAGCCTCAATCCTCACCACTGGCAACAGTGAGGGGATGTTCACTTGGAGGTTAACAAGTACACACACAGTATTTCCAGGTGCAGCTCTTTGCATCAAGTGCAATTTCCCTTATGAGCACACAGAGACCTCAGTCAGTGTGGGGATGGTTTCTCCCTCTTCCTCCAGATCCCCAGTATGACTCCCCACTGGTACAGCTATAGAGTTGAGATCTTAGCTGAGTGACCAAGCCAAGACCTCCAGCACCCTCTCTGTTCAACCAGTGTTTGATGTCCCTGCCCAACCAGCTGACATACACACACTCTTTGAGGTTTTATTTACACACACACACACACACACACACACACACACACACACACACACACACACACACACACACGCAGGAAAGGCTGTCACAGGTTTACTAGCTATGCCCCCTTCTGCCCAGACTATAAGGTAGTTTCTGCTGCCACAGTAACTCCTTATCAGCTACTTTAAGGCCCTTAAAGGGTATACAAGCTTACTGTGTAATATTAATATTACTACAAATGTCAGTTTGATCAAGAGCAAGGCTATTAGGAGTGGCCCACACAGTGTCACCAAATAAATATGCAAGTACTCTCAAAACCTTAATACTTCTACACATATATCAGCCACAATAAAAGGTTTAAATATATTTAATAATAAATAATAAAAGAACAAGACAATACTGAATATATATATATATATATATATATATATATATATATATATATATATATATGTGTGTGTGTGTGTTCACAGTGACATCAAAGTTCAAAATCACAGGAAATATTTAAAATAACATTACAGTACAGGCTCACATAAATAAAGAAAAACATCTAAACTAAATTTTACTATATTCCTGACTGTATCTAAGAGAATTATATGGTTCCCTAGGGACTTACTTTATTAGAGCAAGGCAGATGTGTGATGAATGGGTCTTCTTGTTATCACTTCCAAGACAGAATACAGAATGCACTGCCTCACTGAGAGACTTCTGAAATTAATATCTAAAATATTACTGCTGAGATAGCTTGCAAAATGACATAATTTCTGGTCATCTGACTTCTGGTTCCCAGGCTAAAACACCCATTGCTAGAAGCTAGCAGCATTTAGAATCTACCTGTAAAAATATGCAGATAAGGGCTTTTGATCAGATCTTTGGCAGATGCTTGAAGTCATAAAACAATTGCATTCCTTCATGCTTCAAAAGTAGCAATTAGTTCACTCCAAGGATGATACAGAAAGCTACCTAGTACAGACTCTGTGTCTCTAGCTGCATTGAAAGCTTGAGAGATAGCCTCTTTATTGCATAACCTATAAAGTAATTTAATTTCAGATATTTTTCTAAAGTTTATTGGACTGAGGTTAACCCTCCAGTTTCCTCTATTAAGCATATACATTTAAAAGTTACAATAGTGTAGGTACATTTCTGTTCTCTTCCAGTAGGGCACACTGTAGATACATTTTAAACATAGCACTTTATAAATACTTTTTCAACACAAACATCTGTATAAGCACGACATACAGTTCTAATACATTTGTAACACAAGCATCTTCTATGAATCATTTTGATATTCACCAGTGACATAATTATTTACAAAATTCCAGCTAGACATGCTGGCAGTATCTCCTTTCATCACATTGACACCCCTAAGCAGTGCATCAATAAAAAAACAATTATCTCACAGTCTCATGGTTAGGTTGCATCTTGTGTGCTTACCTGATTTGTGGTCACGTCATTAGCACATTTTATCACAGTCTTGGCTCCTCTAAACCCCATCACATTATGCAGCAAAGTCAGAGAAGCATAGCTGCTCTACATAGCTGCAGCAGGCATGCACTAGTGGCAAATTTACACATTCAACAGAAACATCATATAATGTACATAAAATGCATCAAATTCACAACACATTATTCAGCTAGCGACAACCACATAACACAAGTACTAAATTAATACATTTCCTAAAAAAATATAACCTGTTATTTTACATGTGCATACTATTCACTAAACATGTGGCTGATAAATGTTTGTGGAAACATAATACACATTGAATATATTTAATTTTACCAATGTATTACACTAAAGTATACTTTAAGCATTGCATGTCTCCTGTCATGTAATCCTGTAGCTGTTCCTACAAGTATGCAACAAGTACTCATGGGTGATTGAGTAATATGCTAATCATAACTGTTTAGTTCCTTACATTTTACCAGCATGACGAGCTTCTGCTACTGCTTAGGAGTAGTATGTTGTTACTGTATTGTTACAGTTAACATGAGTATATATTAATTGCATTATTAATATATATGAACCAATATTAGCTCAGTGCTGCACATTACATTACACTGCTCAGTACTGTACATACATACATAGCCATACTGCTCCAAATACCTTACTATGCTATACTCTGTCTGCAATATTCAAGATATGCCAGAAAAGCCAAAGTATTTAGGGTATAAGAGAAAAACCCAAACATTTGTATAACTCTGCTCATCTTTCACTCTGATAATATTTCCCGCATCATATACATGCTTATCTGCAGGACTTTGTTTGGTTAATCCTTATTTATATTTATTTTTTTATTTATCCTTTGTTGACTGGCTTAGTCCTACTAGGCTACAATCCTCTTTTCATGGGAGACCCAATGTGATATTTATAGTAATAGGTGAAATATGGCTAGGACATCGAGGAACTTCCCTGACTCTTTTTGTTAGGTGTTAAGGGGAATCTTCTACATCCAGCTGAGCTACCACCAACTCAAACAGATCTCACCTCAGTGCACACCTCATCTGAAGGATGACACACTCAGAAGTTGAAGACTTACATGGAAGATACTACCTGTGTTACATGTTATTGCTTATGCTGCGCTGCAGTGTCAGTATTGGAAAATGAGTCCAAGTGCATGTTATTGGAATACAACCACCAACTTTCTGTACCAAAGGCAAGTGTTCTGCATGTTGAGCAACTACGACTGCTATTATTCTGCAGGATGTGATGACTTCTGAGGAAGTATGGCTTTTCTGAACATTGCTCTTCATGATATCCATAGTACCACAGTTATACAATATCTCCCAAGTAAATAACCCCTCCAGACTAGGTTCATCTGCTAGTATAGACTTTCCTTCTGTACAGTCATCATTCAGAAGAGGATGTTAGGCATGAGTACTGTGATGCCTGTGCACTGGCCCAGCAATCAAGGAGCCTCAGTCCTCACCACAAACACCAGTGAGGGGCATCCATATAGGGAAAGGATACCAAATACACACAGTAGGGTGCAATTTCTCTTAAGAGCACACAGAGATCACAGTCAGTCTGGGGATGGTTTCTCTCTTTCTCTCCAAGCCCACAATAAGACTCCCCTACCACAGCTATAGGGTCCAGATCTCAGCCTAGTGGGCAAGCTAAAATCTCCAGCACCTTCTCTGTCCAACCAGTGCTTCTTGTCCCTGCCCATGTAGCTGACACACACACACACACTTTGAGATAAGAGTTATATATAACCACACAGACGCTCCTTGGGAAGGCTGGCACAGGTTCTCCAGCTGTGCCCCTTTTACCCTGACTATACGGTAGTACCACTTGCCACCACCCACTAATATTTATCAGCTACTAAAAAGGCCCTTAACAAAGGGTGTCAAATTATTACTGTGCAATATTATTATCCAAATGGTAAGTGCAACTGAACAGTCAAGGCTTATTGGAGTGGCTTGGCCAGTATCACTAAATACATGCAATGTACTCTTAGAGCTTAAATTATCTCTACACAAAACAGCCACAGTTGAAAGGTTCAACAATATTTAAAAATAAACAAAAACACAAGACAATGCTTCCTACTACACAGTGCTAGTCAAGAGTTCAGAGATCACAGGACACTGCTTAAAATAATACAGTAGAATAGTTCTGACATCAGCACAGAAAAACACTTAGTCTAATCTTCCTATTTCCTAGCTATTGCTAAGAGAAAACACAGTTCAAAAATAAGCTTACATATAGAGCAATGCAGTGCTGGTGATGTTGGATGTTCTGAAGACAAATGCTAAATGCTCTGAGTCTGTCTGTCCTTAAATTGATAACACAGTATCACTGACTTATTTCAGATTACATCATTATTTTCTGTTTCCCAGGCTAACAGAAGTTCAGAGGTTAATAGTCCTTTTGATCTTGCAGCTGGTCAGGAAGCCAGACCAATAAAAGAAATTATACATGTAAATTCTAGCCATTAACTCTAGCCTCAAAACAATAGGCGGAATGCCTCCCTCTAGACATCTCGGCTCAGAGTTTTAGATCAAAGAATTTCACAATGTTTGACTTATCAGCTTTCTTACAGCAGAGTGCACTGTTGTTACATTTTTGCAGTTCAACGTCCAATACAATCTTTTCACATTTAAGAGAACAAGCCTGTGGATTACATTAGTATTTACAAATGACAGAATTATCTACAAAATTCTGTCTTGCTAGAGTGGTAGCCTTCACCTATCTTTACACATCTTCCCCCTCCTAAAGTTGTGACTACACATTCACCTACTCTGGCCACAGTTCATGGCTTTAATAATAACCTCTTTCACACCAAAGTGTCATTGCCATGCCTCAGCTGAAGAGCGATAAATAGGCATAGCCTCACGATCCCTTCTTCCCTTCCCCAATCAGCTGTTACATGTGGCTGGGAGACTAATTAAAATCAGCCTACCTGGATCATAGTAAAGAAGTTATCCCTCTACATCAACAAAATTGGTTTCCTCTGCTGCTCTGCAAGACATTTGGATTTTGCCACATACTTTTGGACTCAACAAGTTATAGCAGACATTGGCACTGCGTGCTATCAGTTCAAGAAATTCTGAAACATCTCATGCTAATGAGATCCATTAATGCTATATGGTGCTGAAGAGTAAAGTATGTCAAGTGCTGAAGAGTAAAGTATGTCAATCAGTGTTTCATATAAGTCAGTAGATGCTCACATATACCAGATCACCTCTACATGGGGCAGTAATATAGCTGCATGATACCACAATTTGTCTGCTTATTTTATTTCACATCAGTTGTGCTGTATCACATTTTAGGTCTGCTTTTCCATATCTACATGACCATAGTGCTCCTGTTATGTGTTTGTTGAATTTGAAGACTTGCATGAAAGATACTACCTGTGTAACATGATACATTTGAAAACCACTCTATGTAGATGGCAATACTGCTACATTAGTGTTTGTTGTGAGCAACAGTTGTGGACACAGATGCATATTTTTCCACACATGTATACTATCCATAGGTATGTTACATTCTTAGCATAGAAAGTTACTTTTTGTAGTTAAAGGTGCTGATTTGTGTGGCTAATGGCTAATTGAATGGGATGAATGTGAAGTTAAACATCAGTGCAAATAGCAGCAGTTAGGCATGATAAGGTATGTGTGAAATATTATTGTGTAGGTTTGAGAGTGCTGGAAACTTGTACGCCACCATGAATGAATGGCAAGAACTTATAATACTATGCAATGTATCAGCAGTTTTTAAGCAAATTCTTCTTTACTTTTGAGATGGCGTCTGCATGACAAGCATATTATTTCTTAGAGGTTTCATGAACACGACAGACTTTAATATATGTGTCTAAAAATATGTGTTAACATTCTCCTTAATTCAAAAGTGAATACTCATTAATAACACTAAAATGACCATATGAGTAAGCTGCAGCTGAATTTCTGGCATTATGAGTAGAGCACAGACACGTTTTGTATGAGGTTTGCTCAATTCAGAATGCAGCTCAAACAGATTTTTAACATTTGGATGGAAGTAATGTACTTTGGCTGTGCCACTATTTTCACAGGTCTGCAGGGTATTAAACATTGAAAATGACCAAAGCTGCCAACTTTTTTCTTTAAACAGAACAAGTTTGGTATGTTTGTATGTTTTATTTTTGTGATTTGTTCATCTCTTGCTTGTTTACAGCACATGGTAATAAAATTCAAAAGAACATTGCACAGTGCAGACTGGGTTACAAGATCCTTCACAAATTAAGATTTTAATCAGTCGAGCAGCATATGTTTTTCTGCAGTCCTCTTTCATGTTATAATCTAACCAGTCACCCTTTGACAAATTATCTGTTCAAATGTTTTACCTTTCAGTGACTGAATGGGAATACTTATTCAAACATGATCAGCACTTACACTAAATAGGTCTTTAGTGTTCTTCAGACAGCCCAGTGACAATAACTCCTTTTAAAGATAGACAGTAATGAATGAGTTGTAGAAATGCTGAGGTGTTAATATTAATACTTTAGAGGTAAATCTGAACTTGAACAAACCAGAAATCTGTTTTCCTGTAGTAAAATCTTGCCAATGCAAAAACCGCATGTTCAGCTCTTGACTTGTACTAAGGCTACGTAGAGACTCAAGTGCAAATCTATAAATGCCCACCCACATACTATACAGTACAGAAATTATGTAATTTCATTTTGCCATGCAGCAATGGAAGCTGATTTTCCAGTAATATGTATACTGCTCCTTTTCTATTCATGTTTGCAGTCGCCAGTTCCTGTTGACAAACGTGAGCTAGAGAAACAGCTCAAAGATGTTTTGACAATTCATTTTTGTGTCCCTTGGCTTTTGAAACTTAAAGACACAGTCCATTCACTAAAGTTTGTGCAGTACTTTTTCAAAGTGATAAACCTTTACATATTGTCTCAAAATGAAGAATGTTTTTACACTCATCACTATCAGTTATGATGCATTTAGAAACAAACTGACATTAGTATTTTTTTGTTGTTGTAAATGCCTGTTTCCAGGATGGAGTGTGAAATATTAAAATTAATAACACAGTCCATTGTATCTTTATGTGGTTGATATATCAAGGGGATTTGCCCAATATACAGTACTACGATCCCACTGAATGAAATTACATGAAACTTCTAGAAAGAAATGCTTTCACTAAGACTGATCTCTTGATAACACCATGAAAAAGGTCATAGTCATTGCTGCTAAATAATCCTTTCTGCACATATTACATTGCATCAGAACTGCCATTCTCTCTATTGACATTTTGTCTTTATGTTAAAAAAGAGAAAGAGAAAATGAGAAGGGGAAGCCAATCATTTTTGAAATTAAAATATCTAATATGCTTATGGTTTCCTATTTATAAAGCTGTTGCCATCATTTTGGCAAAGGACCATTATCAAATTGTACAATAATGTCAATTTTATACTGTTAGAAACCATTTGTGCTTTTTAACAATGTATGCTTTACATATTCATTTAATTAAAGCATAACTTAAGTGCTATATAACATGTTACATTTCCTCATCTCAGATTGCTTTTCCTTCCCTTTATTCATAACCTAAGAGTGCACAAATAATGAAATCAATCTCTGTCTTTTTTTTTCTGTCTGCACCTTCTCCAATGTCTCTGCATAACTTGTTTAGGTTTCCTTGGACCTTATATGACTTTCTTTGAAATATCACAGTTTTAAAATGTTTTGTTGTATCTGTTATATATTATAGGTTGTAAAGTGTTTCTCCATTAGCAGGCTGCTTCAAAGGGCTTGGTCTTCTTTGACTGTGTGCCTTCTGTTTGGAGCCTATTTGTTACCTTCTCACTACCTCTATGTCCATGTGTTGTTTTTTTTTTTTTTTTTTTTGACTACATGCTTCAATTTCCTTTTATATCCCAAATGCATATTGTTTGCTGATCTGGTGAGCTTCAAAAATGTCCACTAGTGCATGTGATGTATGTATATGTGTATTAATTTCAAAGCTGCAAGTAGACATGCATTCCTTCTGGGATTAGTTCTCCAAGCTATGCCTTTTGAATGCTGCGCAACCCCATAACATAAATAAGATAATGTAAGTATTAGGAAATGGAATGATTTATCATTTGACAAGTGGCAACAAGCAATGTTAACATAAATTGCTATTAAACATGAGTGTCGAGCATTAATGTGAATGTGACGCCCCTGCGCAGGCCCAGTAATCAAGGAGCCTCAATCCTCACCACTAACAACCGTGAGGGATGTGCACATTGAGCAGATGACAAGTGCACACACAGTAATGTGCAATTTCCCTTAAGAGCACACAGAGATCACAGTCAGTCTGGGGCTGGTTTCTCCTACTCTCTCCAGATCCCAAATAAGACTCCCCACTGGCACAGCTATAAGGTTAAGATCTCAGCCGGGTGGTCAAGCCAAAACCTCCAGCACTCTCTCTGTCCATCCAGTGCTTTGTGTCCCCACCCAAGTAGCTAACACACAAACACACTTTGAGATTTGAGTTATATACAAACACACAAACACTCCTGGTGAAGGCTGGCACAGGTTTACTAGCTATGCACCCTTCTGCCCAGACTATAAGGTAGTAATCACTGCCACTAACCACCCTTACATATCAGCTACTATAAGGCCCTTCCCAAAGGGTGGCCAATTCTACTGTCTGATGTTACTATTATCCAAATGGTAAGTGTGACTAACAGCAAGGCTATTTAAAAGTGGCCTGTACAGTGTCACCAAATACATGTGCAAGTACTCTGAGAGCTTAAATAACTCTAAACATATATAAAATGTTTAAATATATTTAATAATAAATAAAAGCACAGACAATACTCAATAACTCAATACAGTGACAACAGTGTTCAGAATCACTGGAAATATTTCCAAACAACATTGAAAGACATAAATACAAAAAAACATCTAAACCAATCTTTATTGTATTCCTATCTATATCTAAGAGATACTATGCCCTAAATGACTTACTTACAGAGCAAGGCAAATACAGATGAGAAGTGGTGAAGATGGATGTTTTCAGGTCCAAATACAAATACAAAATGCACAGACTCAGTCTCTGAGATAGTTCTTAAATTACTGTCAAACATTTCTGCTTGGTTATCTCAGATTACATCATTCTTTGTCACCTCTGTCTTCAGTTCCCAGGTAACAGAAACTTAAAATTTAACACCTCTGTGTCAAAAATATTTATCTCTCAGAAGTTGGCCTAGAACTAGAAGTCATAAAACAGTTAAACACTTTTACATTTGAAGCCTGTAATTATTTCTGTTTCCAGACAATAGAAAGTAACCTCTAGCTGTAGGCATCCTGTCCCCTAGCTGAAACTGAGAGATACCACAGTCGAAAACAATTTCAACTTATTTTCTTGAGGGTCTGCAAGTTAACTCTGTATGTTCCAGCTACTACTATTAAAACATACATTTGTACAGGTATATACATTTCTGTTCTTTTCTAGTAGGATGCACTGTGGTTACATTCTTGAAGCTCAGTACATAACATACAGTTTAACACACACTTCTGCACCAGCAGTTTAATACACACATAACATATAGTTATTTTACATTTGTAAGACAAGCATATAAATCATATTGATATTCAAAAATGACATATGATTATTTATAAAATTCCAGCTAGCTGGGCTGGCAGCATTTCGGTTTGTCACATTGAGTAACAGTAAATTTGACAGCTATAGGTGAGATGATGAATAAATACAGAAAATGCAATGGTAACTAAGAAATTCAGTGCCTTTGCAAAATCAAATAATATTGTTATTTTTGATAAAATAAAGGGCATTTATACTATAAACATCTGTTTAGGAGCTTGCAAATGACAGAATTCAAAGGAAGTCATAAAAAAGTTATTGACGCAGTGTTCAGATTGTTCAGAGTGTTCAGAGCCATTTAATGAATACATTAATTCAGCGTACTACTGTTTTTAGCCTGCTGAGAAACAACACTGATAAAGTGGAAAGGCAATTTGATGTT